>NW_026020177.1:4952690-4987294 GCF_900185275.1 Solanum verrucosum
TGCTTTAAATACCTCTGCTAGTTGGTCCCATGTGAAAATTGAGTTATAAGGAAGCTCAGTGAACCATACTGCAGCATCGCCTGTCAGTGACAGAGGGAACACTCGTAACCCAATGACGTTCATATCCAAGTCTGGTCTACCTACACAACTTTTTCAAACCACCCTGAGCTGGCTAAGTGAGTATGTGGATCCTCCGATGGCGATCCTGAAAATAAGCCTCTTGCTGTAAGCATCTGCATCAAACTACTAGTCACCACAAATGTGTGCCCTTGAGGTAGAGGAGGTAGGACGATGGGTCCATCGGAGTCTGCTATGTCGACGTTGCCTCGATAGTTGTCATGGTGTTGTGGGCCTGGTAGACCATGCACTCTCACTGCATCTCCCAATTGATTTTCAGCTAGACCCCGATTTTCCCCACCAACTACTCTTGGCTGCTGTAACTCAACTGCTTCATCTAGATTTCCTCCGTTAGGATGAACTGGAATTCCTTGATTGTTCATTCTTCGCAAAGTTCTGTTCAACTCTGGATCGTACGGAGTAAGTGGTTCGCCTTGGCTCCGTGTACTTGGCATACACTAGAGTCGGAACCTGAGAGAGACAAAAACAAAGAAAAAAGTAAAATTAGGAAATATTTGACTAAATTCAATATTGTAGTTAAAACTAAATCTAAAAGCCAGATTCCCCGGCAGCGGCGCCAAAATTTGATACGCTCAAATTACACCTCTTTACAGAAGCATAAGCGATCGTTATCAAGTAAAGAACCCAACTTGTAGGTTGAGATCGATCCCACGAGGAAAATGGTTTAGACTTTACTTTTAACCAACAATTATATTCAATTAGTCAAATTATTTCCAGAAACAGGTAATAAAAAGGGGGGTTGTGCTTGGTGTGAAACAAATAGTAAGAACTTAATAAGTAATCAATAATTAAACTCAACTTTGGTTGTTATCAAGATAAGAGAAATAACTAGGGTACACGTGTTCCCCATAATCTCATAACGCAGTAATCCTAGTAATAGCAATCCTTTCTAGTGTATTACATACAAAGTGATAAGTTAGGTATCTCTAAATTCTTGGTCCGGCATCTAGAGAATTTCACCCCGCACCTTGGTCCGGCTACGTGTGTATAATTTACTAACCCTTACCTTTACCTCATATTAGACATCATAATCGATGTTTGGCTTAGTTATTACTTCGCACCAATCGACACTAGCCTATTAGATAGTATCACACTAAATCTATGTTGATAATTCTTTTCTTGTTAATTACCTCCTTGGTCCGGCAAGTAGTAACAAGGCGAGTTCTAACGTTGGCCACCGTTAAAAATACTTCTAAATGAAAGAATTATCAATGCATGCAAAATACTAGTCAAGAATTTCTTATTTACTAGTCATACTTTGTTAATTGATCATGGTTCCCACAACCCTAGTTGTGGATTTAGTTACTCATATTGGCAAGAACACAATTCATAATTGTAGATGAAGAAATCATGAACTTACGTAAAGAGAATAATAAACCCAGAAAGTTAACTTGAATTGCAAAGCCAAAATCTTCAAAACGAACTTGGGAAATCAATAATTGCTAGGGTTGCAAATTAATCTCCAAAGTTACAAAGAAAAAATAGAATAATAATGTCTAACCCCCAAAAACGAGGTTTACATGTCCTATTTATAGAAAACAAATCCTAAACAAAAAAGGAAACAAATTAAGGAAAGTTTTGTTCAGGTACGCGTCTTCGATCCACGAGACTGACTTACGGACCGTCAATGGATCTACGGTCCGTAAGTCCCTTCCGTCACTCGGGACTTAGAAAATATTTCAGCATCCAACAATCAGCTTCTCTGAAGCAAACGACGGACCAGCAGCACAGACCGTAGATCGACCTACGGTCCGTCAATCCCTTCCGTAGCTCCATACTTAGAATCTTCAAAAATCAGGTACTGGAACCCTCGCAGTCTCACTCTACGGATCAACAGTACGGTCTGTAGATCAATCTACTGACCGTCAATGGACACCGTGGTTCCACACTTGGTCAGATTTCCCTGATTTGTCCTCAACACCATGCCTGCTGATCTACAGTCATCGCCTACGGACCGTGAATGGACCTACGGTCCGTAGATGACCTCTGTGGATGTCATTTTCTGCATTTCCTTCAGCTGTCTCTAAACTTCCACGCCTGAACACCTTTCCTGCAAAACATGATAAAACACATAAAAACCAATATAAAAAGGCCCTAGACACACACAACTTGTAAGTGAAATGTATTAGAAATACCGTAAACTCACGGTATATCAAATACTTAACAAATAATCCATTTAAACAGGACACATATCAGTCCTATTATCAACTTACTCCAAAAAAATAGAGCACATGACTCCTAAAGCAAGCATAACTCTTTACTCCACTAATTCCTAAAAATCAAAACAACCTGCAAACTGCTGCAATTAAAAAGAATTAAAACTCCTAAAGACTAGGTCAACTGCCAACAGAAAACTACGACTAAACTTTCAACAGTTCCCCCTTAAACTGATGTTTGCTAACAATTAGTTTACGTCTTTGATTGTACATACACCTAGCAACCTTCTAAGTTTCATGAATGACTCCGTCTTCAAAGCCTTGGTGAAAATATCGGCAACTTGATCTTCGCTCCTGCAGTAAATCAGATCAATTGTTCCATTATTGCTAACATCTCTTAAGAAATAAAACTTTACATCAATGTGCTTGCTTCTTCCATGTAGCACCGGATTCTTGGATAGTTGAATTGCTGAATTATTATCACAAAAAATCTTAGTGGCTTCTGCTTGCTTGAATTTTAACTCCTCCAAAAGTCTCCTCAACAAAATAGCTTGACAAGCACAAACAGTCGCAGCAACAAACTCGGCTTCTGTAGTAGACAAAGTGACAATTGGTTGCTTCTTAGCCGACCATGAAATAGCACCGGAAATGAACATAAAAGCATAGCCTGAAGTGCTTTTCCTGTCATTGCGATCACCAGCATAATCACTGTCCGTATACCCAAGAAGATTGGACTTTTCACTCTTCTTATAAACTAGTCCAAAGTCTCTCGTTCCTTGCAAGTAACGGAGAATTCTCTTGGCTGCTAGCAAGTGCATTTCTGTGGGATTCTACATGTACCTGTTGATTAAACTCACAGAGTACATTATGTCAGGCCTTGTAGCAGTGAGATATATCAAATTGCCTATGATTTGTTTGTAAAGTGTGCTGTCAACTTTCTTTCCAGTAGGATCTTTGTGCAGCTTCAAACCAAGTTCAACAGGAGTGTTAACTGGATTGCAATCCATCATCTGAAATCTTTCTAGAATTTCCTTTATATACTTCTTCTGAGAAATGAAGATCCCTTTCCCAGATTGTACTACCTCTATGCCAACAAAGTAATGCATCAATCCGAGATCGGACATTTCAAACTCATCCATCATTGACTTCTTGAATTCATCAAACATGGCACCACAATTTCCAGTAAAAATGAGATCATCAACATACAAGCAGATAATGAGCATTTTTCCTTCATCCCCAATCTTAACAAAAAGTGTATGTTCATAAGGACATTTCAAAAAACCAACTTTTAGAAAATAGCCCTCAATGCGACTATACCAAGCTCGAGGAGCTTGTTTTAGACCATAGAGGGCCTTTTTTAATCTATAAACCTTATGCTCATTTCCAATTTCAACATAACCAGGGGGTTGTTCAACAAATACTTGTTCCTCCAAGTGTCCATGTAAGAACGCCGACTTGACATCTAGCTGGAAAATAGGCCAAGAATTCTGAGCTGCCAATGCAATAACCAATCTGATTGTATCATGCCTAGCAACAGGAGAAAATACTTCTGTATAGTCGATTCCATATTGTTGCTTATACCCCTTGGCCACTAAACGTGCCTTGTACCTATCAACTTCGCCATTTTCCTTCAACTTTGTTTTGAACACCCACTTCAGTCCAATGGTTTTCTGTCCCTTTGGAAGATCAGACAACTCCCAAGTATCATTTCGTTTGATGGCATCAATTTCATCATCCATTGCTTTTCTCCAATTTTCTTCCTTTACAGCACTCTCAAAACATGTAGGATCGCAATCTGAAAACAAAGCAAAGTGAGTAATTGGATCTTCAATTCCAGTTACCTTGTAATCCTTCATCCAAATAGGCCTTCTTCTAACACGCCCAAGAGTTTGAGTTGTTTCTTCATTTGCTACAGCAGCTGGTGGTGGAGTTATAGGGGCTGAATCTAATAAATTTTCAAACGTACAAGGTGTTGAAAATTGCTCTTGTTCTACGTCACTGTCACAGAGGATTTGGGAAGCAAGCTGCTGCCTATTCCATTCCCAAGTGTTTTCCTCATCAAAAGTAACATCCCTGCTAATAACAATCTTCTTAGTCAACTGATTAAACAACTTATATGCTTTGGAAGACTCACTTACACCAAGAAAGACACATTTTTCAGCCTTATCGTCAAGTTTCTTCCTTCTTTCATCTGGCACATGGGCATATGCAATGCATCCAAAAATTCTAAAATGATCTACTGTTGGTTTTCTCCCATTCCATGCCTCATCCGGTGTCATATTTTTAACATAAAAAGTTGGGCTTCTGTTTAAAATATGAACGCTCCAATTCACTGACTCTGGCCAGAAAGTTTTTTGAATGCTTCCTCTCAATAGCATACTTCTCACCATGTTGAGGATGGTTCTGTTCTTCCTTTCTGACACACCATTTTGCTGTGGTGTATATGCAGCTGTAAGCTCTCTCCGAATGCCATGATCTGCATAGAATACTTCAAATTCTTTTGAGCAATATTCACCACCACGATCAGTTCGGAAAGCCTTAATGGTTTTTCCTGCTTCATTTTCCACACGTACTTTGAAGCTTTTAAATGTTGAAAAAACTTCAGACTTTTCTTCCATAAAATAAACCCATGTTTTTCTCGAAAAATCATCTGTAAAAGTGATTAAATACCGTTTACCTCCATTAGACGTTGGGTTTATCGGACCACAAAGATCTGAATGTACCAGCTCCAGAACATCTTTTGCTCTCCATGACTTTCCTTTGGGAAATTGAGAGCGAGGTTGTTTGCCAACAACACATTCTTCACAAATTTTGGAAGGTGTTGTAATTTGAGGAAGACCACTGACCATGTTTTTCTGTTCGAGTGTCTTCAAGCCTCCAAAACTCAAGTGACCATATCGGAAGTGCCACAACCATGATGAATCCTTTACTTCAGCCATCAAACAAGATTGAATGTTATCAATCCTCAGAGGAAACAATCTGTTGGAGCTCATTTTAACTAGTGCAATAGCTCCTCTCTCAGGATCATAAATTTCACACTCTCCCTTCTTGATAGAGATGACATAACCTTTTTCTTGCAACTGACCAGCACTAAGTAAATTACTTTTCAAGTCAGGAACATACAACACATTAGAAATTGTTTCCACAAAACCATTCTTGGTTTTAATCTTGATGTCACCTTTCCCCATCACTTCTACAGTTGAACAATCACCAAAAGCCACAGTAGAACGAAACTTTTCATCCAAAGATGAAAAAGGAAATTTGCTTCCGCACATGTGATTACTGCATCCAGTATCTACATACCAAATATCAGATTCATGTTCTGTTCTAGCATGGACAGCCATTAACAATGTTTCTACTTCCTTATTTTCGACAAAATTGGCACTTTCATCTCTTTCTTTGTCATTAGGAAGTCTAGTGTAACAATCTGATGCATAGTGACCAAATTTGTGACATCTGTAACACTCTACCTTGGATTTGTCATGGTTTCGACCTCTGCCTTGAGACTGATCAGTGTTGGTTTTGAAATTTCTACTAAAATCTCTTTCTCCACGATCTCCTCCTCTTCTTCCTCTTCCTCTTCCTCGACCTCTATCTCTACCTCTTCCTCTATAGTTGCTGGAATAAGTATTAGTAGAAGCCTTCAATGCATGCTCCTGTGCTCCAGAACTTCTGTTCATCTTCTGTTCATGAACTAGTAAAGAACTTTGTAGTTCATCAAGAGATAGTTCATCTATATCCTTTGATTCTTCGATTGAGCAAACAACATAATTGTATTTTGATGTAAGAGATCGTAAAATTTTCTCCACAATGGCTACATCATTTATCTTCTCACCGTGGAATCGCATCTTATTGGTTATTTCCATGGTTCTAGCACAATAGTTTGTGATAGATTCTCCTTCCTTCATCTCCAGTGTTTCAAAATCCTTTCTCAAAGCTTGAACTTGTGCACGCTTCACCCTGCTTGAGCCTTGATACTTCTTCTTCATGGAATCCCAAATATCCTTGGAAGTTTCTTTGCAAAGAATAGTTTCCAAGATGGGACGATCAATTGCCTGAAAGAGATAATTCTTTGCTTTCAGATCTTTTAGCTTTTTTCGCTTCCAACTCTGCCTTTTGAGCATTTGTCAAAACTTCGCCTTCCATCGGAGTGCCAATGCCGTCCTGAATGATTGGCCAATACTCTTTTGACCGTAAGAAGTTTTCCATCAACATGCTCCAATGGTCATAGTGACCATCAAAGCGAGGAATTGCTGCTTGCACAAAATTATTTTCAGTAGCCATGAGATAATCTGAAAAGAAATATGTGGCTGCCTCACTTGTTGTCACTCTCAGGATAAGCTAGCGCTGATACCACTGATAGATAATTTAGAAGGAGAAAAACAAAGAATACGTAAGAAGAGAAAAGAATTTGCTGGAGAACTTAGTTGTTTTATTCATAACTTCAAGCCTATATATAGGCAAATACTTAATAGATAATCCATTTAAACAGGACACATATCAGTCCTATTATCAACTTACTCCAAAAAAATAGAGCACATGACTCCTAAAGCAAGCATAACTCTTTACTCCACTAATTCCTAAAAATCAAAACAACCTGCAAACTGCTGCAATTAAAAAGAATTAAAACTCCTAAAGACTAGGTCAACTGCCAATAGAAAACTACGACTAAACTTTCAACATATCCTAGGAGAAAATAAAATAAAAAATAACAGTCTCATACTAGGAAGTGTTTATCCTAGGAGAAAATGAAAAATAACAGTTTCAGACTAGAAAGTGTTTATCCTAGGAGAAAATCAAAAATAACAGTCTCAAACTAGGAATTGTTTATCCTAGGAGAAAACACAAAATAACGATCTCAAACTAGGAAGTGTTTATCCTACGAGAAAATAAAAAATAACGTCTCAGACTAGAAAGTGTTTATCCTAGGAGAAATGTAAAACAACAATCTCAGACTATGAAGTGTTTAACCTAGGAGAAAATAACTAAATCCCATTATGTATGAGGGTCCTACTAATTTAAATTCCATTATGTAGGAGGGTCCTGCTAATCCCATTATCCAGGAGGGTCTTACTAGTCCCATTATCTAGGAGGGTCCTGTTAGTCCCATTATCCAGGAGGGTCCTGCTAGTCCCATTATCCATGAGGGTCCTGCTAGTCCCATTATCCAGGAGGGTCCTGCTAGTGTCCCATTATCCAGGAGGGTCCTGCTAGTCCCATTATCCAGGAGGGTCCTGCTAATCCCATTATCCAGGAGGGTCTTACTAGTGTCCCATTATCCAGGAGGGTCCTGCAAGTCCCATTATCCAGGATGGTCTTGCTAATCCCATTATCCACGAGGGTCCTGCTAATCCCATTATCCAGTAGGGTCCTGCTACTGTCCCATTATCCATGAGGGTCCTTCTAGTACCATTATCCAGGAGGGTCTTGCTAGTCCTATTATCTAGGAGGGTCCTGCTAGTGTCCCATTATCCAAGAGGGTCCTACTAGTGTTCCATTATTCAGGAGGGTCCTGCTAGTCCCATTATCCAGGAGGGTCGTGCTAATCCCACTATCCAAGAGGGTCCTGCTAGTCCCATTATCCAGGAAGGTCCTACTAGTGTCCCATTATCCAAGAGGGTCCTGCTAGTCCCATTATCCAGGAGGGTCTTGCTAGTCCCATTATCCAGGAGGTCCTGTTATTCCCATTATCCAGGAGGGTCCTGCTAATCCCATTATCTAGGAGGGTCCTGCTCATCCCATTATCCAGGAGGGTCCTGCTAGTGTCCCATTATCCAAAAGGGTCCTGCTAGTGTCCCATTATCCAGGAGGGTCCTGCTAATCCCTTTATCCAGGAGGGTCCTGCTAGTCTAAATCTCATTGTCCAGGAGGGTCTTGCTACACTAATTCTATTACTTAGAAAGAACTCACTTAATAGAATCATCAGATAGAATCACCACAACATATTTTTCCCAATTTGCACCAGAAATTTTTTATTAAGTTGTTAGCATAAATGAGAAAAGCTTATACCAAAAGAAAAATGCAAGACACAGATGTAAATAGGGTGTTTGTTCCCTATAAATGAAAGATGATAGAGTGTTTGTTCTCTAAAATGCCTCTTCGATGTTTGTTCTCTAAGGTCAAAATGCAACTAGGGTGGTTATTTCCTAGTAATACGAGTGATTTTTTTTGTCAAATAAAAATATGCCCCACTTTTTAAATTGACAAACTTTAAAACTCTTTTAATTTATCATTTTTTTTATAAAATAAAAATACAAATATGATCTAATTTGTTCCTTCAAGGATACAAAATTTGAATTTTGAGACCGAGCCCATTGTAGGATTGCCTACGTATCTTGTATAGCAAGAATCAGGTCAAACGTAGTTCATAAAAATCAAAAAATATTTTTCTTTTTCTTGATTTTTCCTACAAAAGACATCTTTTGAGAAACGAATCACTTCATGGTTAACAATGTTTTGACTTTTTAGTTGGTACCAACAATTAGCATGATACATATGAGTCACATTCAACTACTTTCAGACAAATTTGAGGTCAACTTTGAGTAATCACTATAGTTTCAAATGGTATCTCTAACATACTTAAGTATTTACAAGATGAGTTCATCTTGTCTAAATTAAGGGATAAAATTATTCATATCCTCATGTTTCAAGTGCCCTCGCAACAAATGAAGTTCTACTTCACACAATAGAAGTGTTTTGATCTTAGGATGTTTTAAAGGTCACTCACACTCAGAAAAATGTTCAGTGCATGAGATTGAGATACCATATGCTTGGACCTCATGTAAGTATCCACTATTGTGAGAACACAAAAATGAGATCAAATAAGACTTGTCATTGCCTTGTAATGTAGGCTTATGGAAGGTAGGATATTCATTTGGGATAAAGTGATTATTTCCTCCTTAGAATTCGCACAATGCTCTCAATATTTTTTCATTTTCACATTTGACCTTTATTTTCTCGAAAGTTTTTCCTCATTTATTTTTTTCTTCTTTTTTTCCATTTTCTCTCCTTTTTGTTGGAGTTTTTTTTTCATTTTTTCATTCTAGCTTTTCTTTGTCATTTTTTTTAACTTTCACATATTTGGCCTTTTCACTTTGCTACCAACTTAGATCATTGGCACTGTGTAGATGATTGATAGTGCGCTCAATGAGGTGGGATCAAAGGATAGTGTTTTTATGCACTCAAAAGGATATATGTTAAGAGTGGTTATTCAAATAAAAGGGCTCCAAACTCGAATTGGGAGTCTTATGGATAACATGTTTGGTAGGCTTTAAAGGCACAATCGGATCAAAGAAAACCTATAATCCTTTCCCAAATTAAATGTTGTTCAACATTTTCCCTCAACCAACATTCGGGCCAAGTTCTAGATCAACAAAGTCACGTCATTGAATTTTATATCTAAAGCTCACCACACAATGCAAATGAAACATAAGTTCGAATTTGTTTTAGTCTTAACTTTAAGCAAGATAATTTCCCAAGTATTACATAAATATATCAAGAGATACCAAAAGAAGTCTATAGGTCACAACAAAGTTGGGGTGTCTTGCCAAATAATTTAACACTTTATTATTTTTTCTTATGCACACTCCCAAGTATGTTGGTACCAACCAAGTCAAATTTTTCGAAATAAATATTTTTTTTTCTCCAGTTTTTGTGACAAGGACTTTCTAGATTTTTCCTTGGTTGGACCGAACCTCAAAATAAGGTTGCCTACGTATCTTGTCAAAGCAAGAATCAGGTCAAACATAGTTCAGGAAGATTATAAGCACAACATTATTTTTAATAAGAAATATTTCTCTTTGTTTTAATTTTTTTTAAAATAAGGATCACCAAACCCGAGGAGGGTTGCCTACGTATCTCATCGAGTTGAGAATCAGGTGTGCGTAGTTCATTCAGATTGAACTTTCCAAAGTATTATGAGAGAAAACTATTTTGATTTTTGTTTATTAACTCTACAAAAGAAACTTAAATAATTTATTTATTTTTTCTAATTTTTGTGAGGTAGTGAAAAAAGTTTCATTTCATTTTTGAAAAGGGTATATATATATATAAAGAGAACCCTAGGACTGCCTACGTGGCGCCACCACAAACAAGAATTCCCTTTTAATTTATTTATTTACAAAACTATTCTTCCCCTTTCATGAAAAGTTGTGACTTTAATGAAAAATAGTGTCTTTTATGAAAAGTTACGACTTTTCTGAAAAGTTGTAACTTGTATGAAAAATAGTGACTTTTATGAAGAGTTGCAACTTTAATAGAAAAATATGACTTTTATTAAACGTTGTGACCTTTCCGAAGAGTTGTAACTTTTCCAATGAGTTGTGACCCTTTCGACAAGGCACAATAAGAATTTCTTCACACTACCATTTATTGTCTATAAATAGAGGGATCTCCTGTCACTATTATTTGTAGAGTTTTTTTCCCGTTATAGGGTAGTCAAATTCAAATTCATTAATTAAGCTTCTTATTAAGTTTGTTTCATTCTTCAAAGTTTTCTTCTTCCAATTTCATGGAGTTTAATCTTTACTATAAGTCATAGTGATTCATGTAACAATGGCAATTCCTTTTTTCTATCTTGGTGACTTTCTTTTACCTCTGTTAAATTTTTTTAGCAACGATGATTGAAAATTGATCTTCTCTTTTGTCCCTTTCTATAGGTTTCTTCATATAAACAATGAAAATTGATTTTAATTGCAATACAACATTACTACTCTTGCACCTCTCCGCCCACAACTCATAACGCTTTCGAAATGGTTGAATTCATAACATTTGGTTCTTTAGTAAACAAATCTTTTATTTCTGCCACTATTAGTTGTAGGTTTTTTTGCAATAAGACTGTCAAATACATATACATTTATTAAGCTTCTTATGAAGTGTGTTCCATTTCTCAAAGCTTTCTTCCTCCTATTTTATGAAGCTTAATCTTTTACCGTAAGTCATAGTGATTCATGTATCCCTTGCAATTTCTTTTTGCTATTTTGTAACTTTTTTTGAACTCTGTTAAAAATTCCAGTGAGGATG
Source organism: Solanum verrucosum (assembly GCF_900185275.1). NCBI lineage: Eukaryota > Viridiplantae > Streptophyta > Magnoliopsida > Solanales > Solanaceae > Solanum > Solanum verrucosum. Next base: position 4,964,006 of record NW_026020177.1, read on the forward strand.
ATTGAAAATTTATCTTCTCGTTTGTCCCTTTTTACAAGTTTCTTCATATACTTTTTGGGAAAATTGCTTGTGGATTGTGTTATATATGATAGCATAAAACAATAAATATGTGATTACTAATATGGAACCAATGATGATGTTTGTTAAAAGAAACAACATATTACTCTCTCGCTTGCCACAATTAGTATATTATTTTGATTGTTTTTCTTAGGTACAAACATTTTGTATGGATTGAGGTATACATTATCGTCTCTATTGAAGAAAATTACTGATTTTTTTCCAGCAGATAATGAAGAAAAACACATATACAAAGGCTCGAAAAAAAGCTCATCAAAATAACTTGGTTTATTATCAGTTCCTTCCAAGACTCTCCAAGTAAAAGTTTTTTCCCTATTTCTTCACTTCTCAATCCTGGCAATAGTAATGACTATTCTGAGACAATGAGGAAAAACATTTATGATACTCACAATTTAATGGTCATTTTTAACATATACATAATACAACATACTATAATAAAAAGAGATTGATGGAGGTTCATAAGAAACGAGTCGAAGGTCCTCCATTTGAATTTAGTTAATTATGTTGTTGTATGGACGTGATGTTCCACTTTATTTGGGAGTGTTGTTGTTCGAGGATTTTTGGTCTCTTCTTTAATGTCTGATGTTGTTCTTTATAACTTCTTGGAATTTAGAAAATTTCATTACTTCTGACCAACTATTTCCATGGAGATTTTGTTAGACTTCTTTCTTATACTGAAAATCTCTCTATGACTCATAATTTTTGTATAACAAAAACAAAAATTTAAAAAAATATTGCACTTTAAGATTTCAGAAGAATGCTTTACCTTAAGATATTAAGATAAAATGTTCTTGACAATGTAGTGTATGTATCGAAAATACGAATATTACTGAATGACCATAAGTAAGCTTAGTAAATAGTTCAATCCCGTGCGAAGCACGGGTAATTTACCTAGTAACTTATAAAAGAAAAATATGTTTTATGTTTTCCCTTTTTTTTTATTTTGTATAAATGAAAAGATAACATTTTTTCTTATTCCATTAATCACACTAAAATGGATCAACTTGCAAAGACTTTCTAAATAAATACATTTTTATATAGCATATAAAATGATTTAAGTGGTCAAGTAAGAGATGAATACTTGTCCTAGATGGACTTAATTCTTATTTCAAGTTAATAAGTCAAATACAAATTATGCAACTGAGTAGAGCCTACTAGGGGTAACCATAACCTAAAGGAGATAAATGTCTAGACTGGCTTACCCGAGTGGACAACTCGAGCCAGGGAGGGGAAACTTATCGGTAGCAGCGCTATTTCGACTTCATTGCTGGTCCAACCCCGTCTAACATATGCGACTAAAAATTCTTCACTGGGTGTCAAGACACTCCAACTTTATCTTAAGAGAAAGTAGGATGTATAACTGCATTCTTGTGATTATGTGTGAAGTGCTTATAGAGACACAAAGTGGTTGCACAAGAGAAGACAATTTAGTAAAGTTCAACAATATAAAAGCGATAAATGAGCAGCAAGTAGCACATTAGGTCATCAAACACAATATATCCAATAAAATAAAATAGTAAAATCAAGTAAAAGTCAATATAACAAAGCTCGAATTCTGGTTAGTCTCCAACAGAGTTGCCATCTGTCACACCCTTATTTTCGCACCGGTGGAGGGTTTTTCCCAATTTAAGTGACTGTATTGATTAAGGATTATTTTAATTTTTCACAGTCGCCACTTGGAATTGAGTTATGGTGTTCCAAGTCACTTCTTTGAATCTCTAAACAATAGAAAATGACTCTTTAATTTTGGTCTGCGAAGCTAGAAATTCGGGTACAGAATTTTGTTGACCGAGGGGAAGGTGTTAGGCATCCCTCGAGTCCCGTGATTCTAGCACGATCGCTTTTATTGACTTCTACTTACTTTTAAATTATTTTTGGATATATTTTATATGCTACAATTTCGCTCATATTTTTATTGTTGAATTTTTATTTGGTCTCAACCTAGATGCGTAACTGCATTCTTGATTTTGACATACAATAGCTTAGAAGCATACCTGCTTTCTTATCTAGAATACATTATACCTAAAAGTCTTTCTTCACACTTCTTTAATTTAACTAAAGAAAGTTAATTATTAAAATAATATGGCAAAGGTGCGTCATCGCATCCTTAAATTTCTTGTACGTATCTAAAAAAAGATGTGTAACCACATTCTTAATTGAGACAAAACTTAATTACGCTTGTACTTTTTAAATATTTGACAACTCTTAATATTGCCTATAATTATGTTACAACCATCTAAAATAATAATTAGCAACCTCAATATAATACAACATCCCAAAGTCCCCATTTTTTCAGGAAATTTTTTTTATTTCTTTTTGACAATAATTTGAAAGTAGCATTAGATCCATGTCATATAGAATACCAAGAACCTTAAATGCTTTAGATGACATAAAATAAATTTTATCCAAATGATTTACTTAATCTATTTTAAAAACTATTCTCACACGAAAAACACAAATCTATATTAATTAAGCAATTTAATTCATAGAAATTCATGAGTCGAATCTTGGCATAACAAGGCACAACGAATAAAGGAAAACTATCGGATCTTAACCAAGCAAAAACAACTATATGATATACCACATTTTACTCTAAATTTAACAATATAAATGTTCAACATATTTCATATTATAATTACATTAAAAAATATTAATAAGTCAAAACATATACGAAATATGAACAACTTCAATATATTGGGATCAATTCTTGTACAATCATGACATAAAACTAACAAAAACAATAATAAAATAGAATTCAGTGTTACCTCTTGTGAAATTAATTCATGAAAAGAAAAGATCATAATAAGAAACCACGAACTCAAAACCACGAAAACGAACCTCAAATTCAACCTTTATTTTTTCTAAACTTGTGTTGCTGCATAAATTTCTTTTTTTTTTTTCATTCTTCTCCTTTTCATTGTTGATTTTTCTTTTTCTTTCTTTTGTGTTGTTGTGTGATCTGTTGCCTTTTTCTTTTTCTTCCGTTTGTGTTTTTTTTTTTTTTGTTGTTGATCGTGTGGGGTGTGTTTTTTTTTTCTATGTGTTTGGGTTGTGTGTGTATTAATAGGTTTTTTGGATCTCTGTTTTGTGTAGTAGTAGTAGTATTAATATAGTAGTGTATGTGTGTTGGTTGTATGTCGTGTGTATGGGTGTGTAGTGGTGTAGTATATGTGTAGTGAGTGGAGTGGGGAATTATGGTGAAGTGGGGGCGAGGGTTGTGGGAAATGGGAAGAGTAGTGGGGGGTTAATGTGTAGGTATATATAAGTATAAAATATAATAATTAAAAATATTAATTAATTATTTTAAATTAATATAAATATAAGAAAAGTTAAATAGCTAATTAAAAATAATAATTAAGAAACACTAGTTTATTTATTAAAGCTAAAATCAAAAGAAAACATATATTTTTGAAAGTTTTTATTTCTTTTTGAATAAATTTAAAATAAAACTTACCAAAAAATGTGATTTTATTTTTGTTGTTTTCAAATCTTTTAAAATAAACTAAATAAATAAAATCAAAATCAAAATATCTAACTTAGACATAAAAGAAATATTTAAGGAATAAAAATATTATAAAAATTTATGTTCGGTCAAAAATTACGTGTCTACAAAGGTTGTGGTCATGAACAAAATAAATGTTGTTGTGTGGCAACACAAATTTGTCATTGGTTGTCAAGAAATAAGTTTTGCATGTAATAATTTTAACCATGACAATAATAATAATTTTCTCCTTGAAGAAAATGGTCACCACAAGAATGGTGTTGTGAAATTTGTGGCAGTACATAAAATTAATTGAAGGTTTCAGAAGGACTAATTTGTTACTCTCTAGAAAATGAAATAGTTCATAATATTGAGGTTGTAGTAAGTCATAAAAGAAACTTTTTAAGTTTCGGAGGAATTGAAAAAAATTATTATATTGAGACTGTAAATTATTGAAAGATTAAATATCTTCAGATTACTACAATCAAAGCGGGTTATGAATATTTACACAAAAGGTTACCCGTCATTCTCTTGTTTGTTGAATAAAATTTGGACATGATGAAGGAATCACATGCAAAAGTAAACTAGAATAAATATCAGTTGGCATAACCGATTGGCCATTCCGATTTAAATGTGATGCAAAAGAAATTGAGAATTCATGTGGCTATATGTTTGAAGAAATAAAAGATTCGTCAAGATTCTCTTTGTTGCTTGTTCTCATGCCAAATTGATAACTGACTCAACTAAGGTTGGGAATGTATCCCCTAAAATTATTTGGAACATATAGAAAGGTGAATATGGGCCCGTTCACATGCCATGTGGACCGTTCACTGTTATGATTTAATAGATGCATCTATGGTATGTGATTGTATGGTCACATGTGCATTTGTATCAACTTACACATTGGTTTTTGTAAGGTTGTTTGCTCGAATTGTTAAAATAAGAGCACAGTTCCAAACTATAAAATTATATTGATAATGCTGGTTGGTTTAGCAGAAATTGTATGCCTCCAATTATAGTTAGACCAATGATTAAGAGAACAAATCTCTCAAATAAAATTTGGTATAAGATGAGCTTATTTAACATCTATGCATCGAGACAACAAGGTTCTCCCATCACAATTGGTTTAGGGTCAGGAACCAAATAATTTCCGTCTAAAAATTTGATGTGTGCACATATGATTTTATTGTTCCACCACGCACAAAGATGGATCCCAAATGAGGTTTGGGTAAATGTTAGATTTCCTAACATTAGGGGGAGATATGTTTAGCAGCTGAAATTATGTGTGGGGTGAATTATCTAGATCCTCGTTAAAAAAAATGTGAACTTGAAGTTCAAGAGATAATTTATTTGCAAAATGTTGCAAATAATTTGTCAGATGTATTTGATGACTCAATATTTTAATTAAGCTGCAAATGCTTCAATAAATAGTCCTTGAAGGACAGAGTCTATGGTACGCCAGAAGCGTGATAGACCAATCGATTCCAAACGTAAAAATCCTTGAGGAAGGAGAGGAGCAAATTATCAAAATTGTCATGATAATGAGGTAAGTGCTTTGAAAGAGCTCTATGACATAACACTTCATAAAACCTTGGCAAAGGTTCAGGTACCTAAAAATGATGAAAAATAAAGAGATCTCAACAAGTTATGTCGTATTGGAATCGAGTTAAATGACCGTCGACAGTATCTTTGATATGAAGTAACACTCAATGGTATAAGTGGTTATGAGGATCTTAAATTCGAATTTGTCATATAATGTGGACAGATAAATGATTGGCCAAATAAAATACATTATTCAAGTTATTTTCTTTCACTTAGAAAAGTGATGTTTTTGAACTTATAGTTCATAGATAGATATATATGTCAGTGAGGTACAAATGAATCATTGTGCGAAAGTATAACCGTAAGGTATAAAGTATGGTTTGTGCCTCGGGGCATAAAGGGCTTTCGTAGAAGTCCTGACATTATTAAATGGAGATATGTTCTCCAGTTGTGGATTCAATGAGACTTATTTCAGTCTGACAATAGATGAAATACTTAAATATATATAATGACTGATTATCATGTCTAACTAGACGATGAAGGTTATATGAAAATTCTTGAAGGATTTAAAAGGTCTTAAAACAATTCCATTGAGTACCCAATGGTTCTGAGATTTCTTAACATAGGAAAGAATCTTTTCAACCTCATGAAAATGATTAAAAATGTCATGTATTAGTGCAATTGGTGCACTTACAGATTGCTGGTTATGCAAATGCTAGAAGATTATTTGATATATATATATAAGTTATGTGAGGGGATTGTCATATTATCATTCAAGTTATGTCAAGAAACTAACAAAGAAAGTGACTCAACACATAGAAGATGTATGATTTTCTTTTAGAAGAAAATATAAGCTTCAATAAAATTGAAATGATCAATCTGAGTCATAAATGATTTGATTATGTAGATGAAGCATATTTATTTAATCTGCATAAAGCTCGATCTCAAATGAGCTATTTGTTTACATATGGAGGCATAATAATATCTTGGTATTCAAAGAATCAAATATTGGTAACCACTTCTAGAAATCATGCAGAAATAATATAGATCTATGAAGTAAGTCGGGAGTGTGTTAGGTTGAAATCATGATCTATCATATTCAGAAAATATGTGATTTTCCTTTGGCAAAGGATATGTAACACCCCGTATCCAAAAATAAACCTTAAAACAAATTTCCAGAAGTTGCAGGTGCAACTCACGGATGCCATCCACGGACCGTAGGGTGACCCACGGCCCGTGCTAGTGGTCTATGGTTCGCATCAGCAACCTCCCCTAGAACTCAGCCCCAAAATTCGTCTAAGGGTCGACCCATGGCCAGACCTATGAACCGTAGGTTAGACCACGGACAGTGGTCCGTGTTCGTGGATCAGACCCCAGAAACCAGCCTCCTGATCGACGGTTGACCAGCACGGACCATCAGTCATCGATCCCGTCCATCGGTCACTCCGACAATAGTTAAGTCGGGGTGGTCTTTTGGTCTTTTCCTTTTCTGTTGGACCTCTAAACTGCGTTGTTTTAACCCTAAACTACGTGGTTTTGGTTAGTTTTAGCCTAGAAGCTTAACTAGGACTTACCTAAGTCAAATCATTCATCAAACTTAGGAAGTTAGAAAGCTAAGAGAAGAAAGAAGTAAAGAACTCTAGTTCAAGAACGCAACAAGTTTCCTCCAGTTCCAGCCCTGAAATCGAAGGATTTCTCCATGGAATTTGTCAGCAGGTATGTGGGATTTCACTAGTGGGTTCCTTTCACCCATTAGATCCCTAGAATTCAGTCAGATTCTTGACTCCCTTATTATAACTAGAACTAGGAATTTCTAAAACGTCAACAGATTATTATGAACTAGTAAATTTAATGTTACAAATCAGATTATCATGTTATTAATCAGTTTCTCATATGATATTCACAACCCTAGTTGTATATATTCGTTAGTTCATGAATTATGCATGCTAGGTCATATTATTCAGTTATTATAGATATACCCATGCTTCAGTTTACGAATGTCACATTATTAGTCATAATTATTGCATTCTTAGTTTGCATGTCAGTTTTGAGCTATCTAGTATATTACATAAATTTAGTCTTAATATGTTAATCATCTAATCTATTGGGAGTAACATAATACCGAGTTGGACTAGGGTCAGCCACCCATATAGTCCCAAAACTACAAGCCACGTACGTTGTAAGTCCCCTCTGTGGGCATTATTTTAGTGATCAAGCCAGCATGCCTCTACACCTTTGGCCAGGCGTATTGGGTCCTCTTGATGGGGCATATACATCGGACTCCATATTTAGCTCATCTGTCTTTATGTCAGTTATTAGTAGCTCCCAAAGTTCAGTCAAACTCCATTGTATTGACCTCATTTCAGTACAGTCAGTATTCGGTCTTAGCATGTTATAAATTTGGTCTTTGCATTCAGTTAGCTCAGCATTCAGTATCTATATCATGTTCAGATTATACTATTGCTTTATTGGTTGTTCAATTATATATTATTTAAGCTTTACTCTATTCTTTATGCTCAATACCTCTCGAGTACTGACGCATACTCTGTGCTACATCTTCTCATGATGTAGGTCCAGGTCCTCAGCATCCAGATCACGCTTAGATCTGTTCCCGATCTTTAGCTCAGCAGCATCAGTGGTGAGTCCTCATTCTCCGAGGACAATAGTCATGTTATTTACTTTAGTATTTCTGTCTTTTAGTTTCAGTTTTGCTAGATTTAGCTAGGGAATGTCCAATAACTTCTAGTGAGTTAGAGGCTATTATCAGACATAGTTAGATTCAACTTAGTATTGGAGTTTGATATTTATCTTGTATCAAAACTCTCAGATTGTGATATATTCAGTTTAAGAATGTGTATTCCACATCACTTTTATTTTCATGATATTTAAACTTCCGCATCAGTTATTATTATTCTTAGTATGCTCATGTCATGCCTGCAAGCTTAGCTTGGGGTCACTTGTAATCTTAGGTCGTGTGTCCGCGTCTGGGGGTTAGCTCGGGGTATGACAAACTTGGTATCAGATCCCTAGGTTTATGTTTCCTAGGATGTCTCAAAGGCCGTGCTAGGTAGAGTTCTTTTCATGGGTGTGTAGTGCGCACCAATCTAATTAGGGAGAGGCTACAAAGTGTTTTAGAAAAAATCTTCATTTTCTTGTTACTCTTATCGTGCGTAAGGTATGATCTAATTCCATTCTAACTCGACGTTCTACGTTTCATTGATCATGCCTTCTCGTAGAGCTAACACCGGGAATTTGAATGCTAGGAATGCAAACGCAGATCTTTCAGTCCCAAATCAAGAAGTTTCGAATGCAGAGTTCCGGAACGCCATTCAGGTATTGGCTCAGAGTGTGACCAACCAGAACAATCAGTGGGTTCCAATCCCGGCAGGTACTAATGTAGGGTCAGCTGCAGCCAGAGTACGAGATTTTTTTAGTATAAATCCGCTAGAGTTCTTACGATCGCAGATTGGTGAGGATCCCCAAACCGTGATTGATTAGGTCAAGAAGATCTTTGAAGTGATGCAGGTAACTTGTAATGATCGGGTTAAGTTAGCATCTTACCAACTTAAGGATGTGGCTCATATCTGGTATACTCAGTGGAAAGAGAACAGGGGTACAGATGCAGCTCCTATCACTTCAGATTGCTTTAGTGAGACCTTTTTGGACAGGCTCTTCCCAAGAGAATTAAGAGAGGCAAAAGCTCAAGAATTTATGAACTTAAGGCAAGGTAGCATGATAGTCCAAGAGTATAGGCTTAATTTTACCCAACTCTCTAGGTATGCTCCTCACATGGTTTCTGATTCAAGGGTCCAAATGAATAAGTTTTTATATGGAGTGTCAGACTTTGTGAAGACAGAGTGTAGAAATGCCATGTTACTTGAAGATATGAGCATCTCTAGGCTCATAACTCACACTCAGCAGGTTGAGGGTGATAAGCTTAGGGAACAAGCCACAGAGAATAAGAAGGCTAGGAACAACAACTATGACTATTCTCAATAGAAATCGGGTGGTGGAAATTGCTTGCAGTCTCAGCAGAAATTTTCAGCTCCAGTACCTTCATTAGCTAGTGTTCCATCCTCTATGTTCCGTAATGATCAAAAGGGTAGGGCATCAGGCTCTAAGATTCAAGGTAGTGTTTCAGGCACCAAAACCTACCCAACTTGTCCTAAGTGTGGTAAGAACCATCCGAACGAGTGCCTTGCAAGAAAAGAAGGATGTTTTGGGTGTGGTCAGTCTAGTCACATGTTGAAATATTGTCCTTCTAGACCGGGTCAAGGAGGTAACAATGGTAGAGCCTAGTCCACAACTTCAGCAACACAGTAGGTCACCCGACTCAGCAGGGTAACTCATCTGGTATAGGTGGTGGACAGTGCCAGAACAGGTTGTATGCTCTTCAGGCTCGCCAGGATCAGAAAGACTCTCCATAGGTAGTCACTAGTACTTTACGAGTCTTTTACTTAGATGTTTATGATTTGTTAGATCCATGGGCTACTCTTTCCTTTGTAACTCCTTATATAGCAGTCAAATTCGATGTTAGTCCAGAAACTCTTTCAAAACCTTTCTCAGTCTCTACTCCAGTCGTTGACCCAGTTATAGCTAGACGAGTATACATAAATTGCTCTGTCAGAGTCTCCCAGAAAGTCACTTCAGCAGATCTTGTAGAGTTAGAAATAGTAGACTTCAATGTCATTTCAGGCATGGATTGGTTACATTCATGTTATGCCTTAGTCAATTGTAGAACTAGGATTGTTCGTTTTCAGTTTCCAGACGAACCAATCTTAGAATAGAAGGGTAGTAGCTTAGCGCTTATAGGTCGATTCATTTCTTACCTTAAGGCCAGAAATATGATTGATAAGGGCTATCTCTATCATCTAGTTCGGGTTAAGGATTTAAGCTCTGAAACCCCAACTCTTGAGTCAATTCCCGTAGTCAACGAGTTCCCAAAAGTGTTTCCAGAAGATCTTCCCAGAGTTCCTCCCGAAAGGGAAGTCGACTTTGGAATTGATCTCCTTCCAAATACCCAGCCTATTTCTATTGCTCCTTACAGAATGGCTTCAGTAGAGCTTAAGGAATTGAAAGAGCAGTTGAAAGACCTTCTAGATAAGGGCTTCATCAGACCTAGTATTTCGCCATTGGTTGCACCAGTGTTGTTCGTGAAGAAGAAAAATGGTTTTATCATAATGAGCATTGACTATAGGCAGTTGAGCAAGGTCACAATCAAGAATAAGTATCCCATCCCCATGATTGATGACTTGTTTGACCAACTTCAGGGTGCTAGTAATTTCTCAAAGATAGACCTCAGATCGGGTTACCATCAACTCAAAGTCAGAGATAGTGACATTCCAAAGACAGCCTTCAGAACTCGGTATGGTCATTATGAATTTGTTGTTATGTCATTTGGACTAACTAATGCCCATGCAACTTTCATGGATTTGATGAACATAGTGTCCAAGCAGTATTTGGACTTGTTCTTTATTGTCTATATTAATGATATCCTCATTTATTATAGGAATGAAGAAGACCATGCGAGTAATTTGAGGGTTTTTCAGCAAACTCTCAAAGATCGCCAGTTATTCACTAAGTTTAGCAAATGTGAGTTTTGGTTGCAATATGTTGCTTTCCTTGGTCACATAGTGTCTAGAGAAGGGATCTGAGTGGATTCTCAGAAGATAGCAACAATGAAACAATGGCCCAGGCCTACCTCTCCTATAGATATCAGAAGTTTCTTGGGTCTAGCAGGTTATTACAGAAGGTTCGTGGAAGGATTTTCATCCATAGCCTCTCAATTGACTACGTTGACTCAGAAGAAGGTCAAGTTTCAGTGGTCAGATCATTGTGAGAAGAGCTTTGCAGAATTGAAAACTAGGTTGACTACAACTCCTGTTTTGACTCTACCAGAGGGTTAAGACGGTTATGTGATCTATTGTGATACATCCAGAGTCGGCCTAGGTCTATCCAACTCATGACCTCGAGCTAGCAACAATGGTATTTGCACTTAAGATTTGGAGACATTACCTGTATGGTGTTCATGTGGATGTGTTCACAAACCATAAGAGCCTTCGGTAAGTGTTCACCTAGAAAGAGTTGAATCTTCGCCAGAGGAGATGGCGTAAGTTCCTCAAGGACTACGATATGAGTGTGCATTACAATTCTGGTAAGGCCAATGTGGTAGCAGATGCTTTTAGCAGATTATCTATGGGTATTGTAGCACATGTTGAGGAAAAAAGAAAGAAACTATCAAAAGATGTTCACAGACTTGCTCGCTTAGGAGATCGTCTTATGAGCATATCAGATGGTGGTGTAACAGTTCAGAATGGGTCAGAATCTTCTTTGGTAGTGGCGGTGAAGGAGAATGAAGACAGTGATCTGATATTGCTTGAACTAAGGGTGCCATCCACCAGCAGATGGTTGAGGTTTTCTCCCAAGGGGGAGATGGTGTGTTTCGCTATCATGGCCGCTTATGTGTTCCTAAGGTGGGTGAGTTGAGACAACAGATTCTTGCAGAAGCCCATAACTCCGGATATTCTATTCATCCAGGCGCCACTAAGATGTACCGTGAGCTACGGGAAGTCTATTGGAGGAATGACATGAAAAGAGATATAGTAGATTTTGTGGCTAAGTGTCCCAATTGCCAGCAAGTCAAGGTAGAACATAAAGAACCAGGAGGTATGACTCAGAGATCAACATTCCTACTTAGAAGTGGGAAGTGATCAACATGGACTTCAGTACAGGTTTACCTCGTACTCGCAGACAACATGACTCCATTTGGGTGATAGTTGATACAGTTACTAAGTCTTCACGATTTTTGGCGGTTAAGACTACGGATTCGACGGAGGATTACACCAAGCTTTACATTAATGAGATAGTTAGGTTGTATAGGGTTCCTTGGTCTATCATCTCAGATAGAGGTCCTCAGTTTACCTCTCATTTCTAGAAGTCATTTTAGAAAGGTCTTGGTACTCAGGTTAACCTTAGCACAACATTTCATCCGCAGATGAATGGTCAGGCAGAGCGTACCATTTATACCTTAGAGGACATGTTGAGATCTTGTGTGATCAATTTCAAGGGTAGTTGGGATGATCACCTTCCTCTTATAGAGTTCGCCTACAACAATAGTTACCACTCCAGCATTCAGATGGCCCCTTATGAGGCATTGTATAGGTGTAGATGTATATCTCCAGCTGGTTGGTTTGAATTAGGTGAAGCAGCCTTGATAGGACCAAATTCAGTTCATGATGCTACGGAGAAAGTGCAACTCATTAGAGATAGACTTAAGACAACTCAGAGTCGCCAGAAGTCTTATGCAGATGTAAGGAGAAGGGAACTGGAGTTCCAAATTGATGATTGGGTTTTCCTGAAAGTGTCACCTATGAAAGGGGTGATGAGATTTGGAAAGAAAGTGAAGGTCAGTCCTAGATATGTAGGCCCTTACAAGATCTTGAAAAGGATTGGTAAAGTGGCTTATAAATTAGAGTTGCCAACAGAACTAGCAGCAGTGCATCCAGTTTTCCACATTTCGCTATTGAAGAAGTGTGTGGGTGATCCAACATCTATTGTACCCTTAGAAAGTGTGGTTGTGAAGGATAGTCTCACTTCTGAAGAGGTACCAATTGAAATCCTTGATCGTCAGGTTTGAAGGTTGAGAAATAAGGAAGTTGCTTCAGTCAAGGTTTTGTGGAAGAGTCAGTCCGTAGAGGGAGCTACCTGGGAAGAAGAAGCAACCATGAAGGCCAAGTATCCTCACCTCTTTCCCTCCGATTCCATTCCATCTTGAGGTAATAGTTCCTTTTCAGTTTTTCAGTTATTCATGCGTAAACTCAATCTTAGTATCATGTTCTTTCAGTTGTACTTCTATTTTCAGCGTATTTGCATGTTCTTGGAACTTAGTTCAGTCAGAAATCAGTTTCTAGTGATTAGTGGTAGGGTTGTAACTTTTTCCCTCCATTTCAACTAGTTTAGTCTCCATTCCAAGACAAATGTTTCCAAGGGGGAGATAATGTAACACCCCGTATCCAGAAACAAACCTTAAAATAGATTTCCAGATGTTGCAGGTGTAACTCATGGACGCCACCCACGGACCATAGGGTGACCCACGGCCCATGCTGGTAGTCCGTGGTTCGCATCAACAACCTCCCCCAAAACTCAACCCCAATATTCATCAAAGGGTCGACCCATGGCCGAACCCACGGACCGTAGGTCAGACCACAGACCGTGGTTCACGTCCGTGGGTCAGATCCCTAGAAACCAACCTCCAGTACTGATTGACAGTTGACCAGCACGGACCGCCAGTTTATCGATGGTCCATCGATCCCATCTGTCGGTCACTCCGACAGTAGTTAAGTCGGGGGTCTTTTGGTATTTTCTTTTTTTGTTAGACCCCTAAACTACGTGGTTTTGGTTAGTTTTATCCTAGAAACATAAATAGGACTTACCTAAGTCAATCATTCATCAAACTTAGAAAGTTAGAACACTAAGAGAAGAAAGAAGTCAAGAACCCTAGTTCAAGAACGCAACAAGTTTCCTCCAGTTCCAGCCCTAAAATTGAAAAATTTCTTTGTGGAATTCGTCACCAGGTATGTGGTATTTCACTAGTGGGTTCCTTTCGCCCATTAGGTCCCTAGAATTCAGTCAGATTTTTGACTCCCTTATTATAACTAGGCCTAGGGTTTTCTAGAACTTCAACAGATTATCATGAACTAGTTAATTAATGTTCCAAAACAGATTATCATGTTATTACTCAGTTTCTCATTTGATATGCATAACCATAGTTGTATATATTCGTTAGTTCATGAATTATGCATGCTAGGTCTGATTATTTAGTTATTACAGATATACCCATGCTTCAGTTTACGAATGGCACATTATTAGTCATAATTATTGCATTCTCAGTTTGCGTGTCAGTTTTGAGCTATCTAATATATTACATAAATTTAGTCTTAATGTGTTAATCATCTAATCTATTGGGAGTAACATAATACCGAGTTAGACTAGGGTCAATCACTCATATAGTCCCAAAACTACGAGCCACGTAGGTTGTAAGTCCCCTCTGTAGGCATCATTTTAGTGATGAGCCAACATGCCTCTACACCTTTGGCCAGGCGTATTGGATCCTCTCGATGGGGCGTATACATCGGACTCCACATTTAGCTTATGTGGCTTTATGTCGGTTATTAGTAGCTCCCACAGTTCAGTCAGACTACATTGCATTGACCTCATTTCACTACAGTCAGTATTCAGTCTTAGCATGTTATAAATTTGTTCTTTGCATTCAGTTAGCTCAGCATTCAGTATCTATATCATGTTCAGATTATACTCTTTCTTTATTGCTTGTTCAGTTATATGTTATTTCAACTTTACTGTATCCTGCATGCTCAGTACCTCTCAAATACTAACGCATACTCTACGCTACATCTTCTCGTGATGTAGGTCCAGGTTCTTAGCATCCAGATCACGCTTAGATCAGTTTCTGATCTCTAGCTCAATAACATCAGTGGTGAGTCCTCATTCTCCGAGGACAGTAGTCATGTTATTTACTTCAGTATTTCAGTCTTTTAGTTTCAGTTTTTCTAGATTTAGTTGGGGCATGTCCCAACACTTCTAGTCAGTTAGAGGTCATTATCAGACATAGTTATATTCAACTTAGTATTGGAGTTTGATATTTCTCTTGTATTAAAACTCTCGGATTTGATATATTCAGTTTTAAAATGGGTATTCCCCATCACTTTCATTTTCATGATATTTAAGCTTCCGCATCAGTTATTATTATTCTTAGTATGCTCTTGTCATGCCAACAGGGTTAGGTTGGGGTCACTTGTGATCCTAGGTCCCGTGTCCGCGTCTTGGGGGTAGCTCGGGGCGTGACAGGATATTCCAGGTACCATATACGAAAATTATATATAGCAAAATTTAAGGGAGGATACAATTAAAGGAGATCGGACAAAGCATACTTCACCAAAAGACTTTTACACACATGATCTTCAACAAAATGGTGAGATAGACGTTCAAAGACCCATTCAAGTGACAATCTTGTAAACTTATTCACTAAGGATTGTCAACATCAATATTTGAGAAGTTGTGATATAAGATTGGAATACATCATCTCCGAGATATCAAGTAAAATATTTATCGGGGGAGAAAATAAGTGTTGTAATCTTTTCCTTAACCATGGTTTTATCCCAATTGAGTTTTTCTGGTAAGGTTTTTAACGAGGCAACATTCAAAGCGAATTAAAAGATATGTGTACTCTTTTTCCTTCATTAGGATTTTTTTCCACGGGTTTTTTCCTAGTAAGGTTTTAACGAGGCATAGTATCTATGGACATCCAAGGGGGAGTGTTATAAAATATTATAGTGTGGATGTCCACTACACCAAGAAGTTACTCTCACCCAATATCTCCATTACTTTCCTCCATTATGAAGATAATCATAACCTCCATAACCTCCACCTTTATAACCATTATTCTTGTAACATTTCACTTCCATAACCTTCCCCATTATAGTCATGTTTATGACTAATATTTTCTATGCCTCTATGTTAAACTATAAATAGAGGCATAAGGGTTCATATCGTATACACTTCAAGAATTGGTTAATACTCGAATAAGAAAAAATTTCATCTCTTGTCTCCCTATTTCTATTGTTGTCATCTTTTATATTTCTTGTCTTATTTTACTTTAGTTTTACAACATCAACTAAATCATTATAAATAAACTTCCAATTTTTTGTAATCCCTCCTGCCATTTAGTATATGACCGTTTGGGAGAAAAGATTTGCCCCCAATTTTCAAAATCCCTCCTTTCTCTGTATCGCAAAACCCTCCGATTTCTGGCCATCCACGGCGACCCTTCTATCACCGGCGGTGAAATTGAATCGCATGATTGCTAGGTTTCTTCTGTTCTCTTTCTCATTCTTCTTTCTTCACTCTGCAACCCAATGTTGTTTTCTAAAAACTGAGAATTTCGAAGAAATTATGAAAATCTAACCAAATCATAACATTTATGTTTCAGTAGTTTAAATTATTCGTTAATCTGATGCTTACTCTATTTTGAAGGATTGCCCTATTCTGCTACTTTATATATACTTTGGATATGTGGTAAAAAGAGACGTGAAAGAAATGTGGAAATTGATATGAAGAAGGGACTAACGTTTTTGAATTTCTCTCAAGTTGTTTTGTTCAATTCTTTGTTACAGAAGAAGAAAAGTAAAAGGAATGCACTGTGCACACATGCTAAGATAGAATTTCATTATTTCAAGAACAATCAACTGTTTCTCCTGCCGAATACAGTAATATGGGCAAATTTCCTTTTCTCCGGTACAATCTTAAACATGTCAAGACATATTGCACGCGTAATTTCAATTTATTTTTATAGTAATATTGAGTCAAAACTGTTTTAACAAAAATAGTGCATTTAATTCATCTCCGAAAAGTGTTACAGCTCATATGAGGGGAAAACACAAAGCATTGTTGACCCCATAACTGCTTTGGGAAATAGCTAAATGATATCTTCATTACAATTGAGATGATTCAAATGTCTATGGGAGAAGAGAATCTTGTCCTATACAGGCCTTCTAGATCATCTATACAAAACTTGGGATTTGAGGGATCAAAAGTGGAGTCAACTGGTGTTTGTTCCCTAGTGGATTGTTATTGCAATGCGTATCGTTAACCGGGGTTTGTTACCTAGTGGATTGTTTTCCTTTTTGTCCAATACACCTCTAGAGTATATTTAGCTCTTATATATATTTGTAGTTGGAATTTGTCCTTTCTTCTCTAATAATTTTACCCTTTTTTCACCAGAATTAACCATGGTTTCCATCAGGCTAAACTCAAAAAGGTGCAGACTTGAAGATCCAGCTGAAATCGCGAGCTCAAGCACGAACCCTTGTAACAAAAATGAGGTACAAAGTCCAACAACTCCAGATCCAATGATTGACCTAATGAAGTCCCTTTGTTCTGCTCAGGTAAATCATCACAACCTCTTCACTGAAGCAGTCGTTAGTCGTTGTCCTGTACTATTAAAAACCCGTTACAGTTCATGGGGCATTTCTCCCTTAAAATTCTTGGTAGTTTCAGATTGATAATTGACTAACCACATGGTCACTTAAAGCAACAGAGTGATGCCAAGCAAGGGATTAGTTATCTGTTCAAGTTCATGGATTGTGTTGCTTTTTTGTTTTTCTATTTTCGATACATTATCTACCTTTATTCACTCTTCATTCAGCAGCGTATCTAGCTTAGCGAAGACGTACAGAGAAATAATAATACAAGGATTTTGTTTTACCTTGCTGACTTTACATATTAGTTTGTGTAGCAGATCCTTCTTTTACTTCCCCCCTGGTCCATTGATAGTAGTCACTAGTATAACAGGTTTTAGTTGTTTATAGGAGTAACAATGAGTTTTTGGCCAAAAACATTCCTCAACTATACTCTATGTTTAAACCACATCCTTGCACTATCACAATGAACAAAAAACATCCCTCAATTATCTTAAAAATGGCAAGATTCATCCTTTAATTTGTTTTTGTCAAAAAAACTAACGATTGATCAACCTACAAATCCCATATTTTGTTTGCTTCCATTCTTCTCTTAGCTTATAGTAGTAATAGACAAGCCTAACAAAATTGAATTAGCTACGAAGAGAGGTTTGCATCCTCAACTTCACAGTAGCAGCCAGGATGTCCCGTAAAAAGTGAGCAAAATATGTCAAGTAAAATATTTTTCGCTCTATATAATTACTGATCAGATAAGCAACAAAATATTATAAGAAAAAAATGTATAATTTTCTCTTTATTTCCTAGACAATGAGGGAATTTAAAGTATGAAGGTAGTCTATTTTAATTTTATTTTAATTGATAAACACTAGTTACTGTATTTTTAAAAATATAAAAGTAACATATTTAGCTATTACATAAAAAATATTTTTTTTATTCCAATTTATGTGACGTTTTTTCGCTTCTTAAGATACAAACTATGTGAAATTTTATAAATATTTTACTATGTATTTTTCATCATATTCACATACAAGTAGAAAATTAAGAAAAATAAGAAGAAAATTAAATAAATTATATCCGGAATATAAACAACTTAATATCACAAAGACTGATAATGAAAAATTAGATCAATTAATAAATAATATATCTAAAATAGAATATAAATATGTTCAATACTTAAAAATACAATGAATAACAAGAATAGTGAATATAGACAAAACTTAATGAAGTAATTATAGAAAAACGACAAGAATTAGAACATAGGCAAAATAGACTTAATAGTAATATATTTGCAGGAATTTGTCACAAATCTATAGTAGCACAAAGAAAGACTATTTTTTATCTAGAAATACAAATAAATAACTTAGAATATAAACTACAACATAATTTATAAATGAATAAAGAAGAATACGCAATAGATGAAAAAACATATGAAAATTATGACGGATTAAAAATAAAGATAATATTTTCTAATCTAGGAAGAAGATATAAGAAAATAGGTGACAATATAAGTTTAATGTTAGAAAAAGAAACGGTAAAACTAGAAGATAGTTTAACTGCTATGGTAAGAATAACAAAAGAAAATGAAGAAATAGATAGAAGAACGGAAATTGAAAAAATAAAACAACAAGCAAAAAAGGAAGTACAACAATTAGAAGAAGTAAAGAATACTAAAATAATAGAGATAGAAAAAGAGCTAGCAATATTAAAAGAAATGTATGAAATTAAACAAAAAGAAAAAGAACAAAAAACAAAATTAGCAAATGAGATAATTAAATTTAAAGAAAAATTACAATTACAAGATGAATTAGGAGAAAAAGAAGAAAATAACCAAGATAATCTACCCGAAATAAGAGTTGATGAAATAAATGATGATGATCTAGAACAATATTCGGAAACAAGCGAAACATATACGGAACTTTTAGCAAACATAGATAATACAAAGAATTTAGAAGTAAATACAGAAGACGTAGACATAGGCGAAAAACCTAGCACATCAGGAGTAAAAAACCCAAAAAATTTTAATCCAAAATATTATAATGAAAATTATGAACAATATGATAAAGAAAAAACTACATGGGATAAAAGATTAAATAAAAAATGAACGCCTAAATCAATAACTGGACAACATGAATTTTTAGATTTAGACTGTGTAGCAGACATAAATAAAACAATCCAATTATGGGTAGGATACATATCAAAACAATTAATAGATAACAAGATAGTAATAGCAGAGGCACCAGGATACATAGAAAGAACACTTATAGAAACAGTAAAATTATGGCTACAAAATTTAACAAATGAAAGCTTAACAACTTTAAGAAATAATAAAAAATTTGATGGTGGAATTGCCACTACAACCATGGAAATACTATATAAATATGAAATAGCTATAAGAAATGAATTTAGTAGTATGACAACAGAGGTAGAAGAACAAAATAAAGAAAAAATCATAAATCGGAATTTAATGACAAAATTAGCAATATGTAATATGTGTTACATAGATGAATATACATGTGCATTTAGAGAATATTATTATAAAGGAACATATAGCATAGAAGAAAGTAAAGAAATAAGAAAATTATATTTTACAAAATTACCAGAACCTTTTAATTCAAAAGTAATAAAAAGTTGGAATGAAGCAGATTAACAGATACCTTAGGAGCTAGAATAAAATTCTTGCAACGATGGTTTACGGAACTATGTGAAAAGCATAAAGAAGAAATAAAAATGGAAAAAATATTAGTAAAAAACTTAGCATGTTGCAAAAAATAAAACAGCACCCCAATTTGGTTGTACGGATAGGTATTATAAAAATAGAAAGAAATATACTAAAAAATATAGATCAAAATACAAATATAAAAAACCAAGAAAAAGGTACTATGTAAAAAATTACAAAACCAAAAGACCATATAGACCAAAAAGAAAACTAACGGAATGTACTTGTTATAATTGTGGAAAATTAGGACATATAGCTAGAGATTGTAAATTACCTAAAAATCCAAAGAAAAAAACAAATATCAGAAATAATAATAGACGATGAAAAATATACACAAATAGAATACGTGGATTATGAATTAGAAAGCAATGATAGTATATATGAATTATCGGAAAATGAAATAGATAATGACATAGAAATAGAATCAGATAATGAATTCTATAATATAACAAATGACTGAAGCAGATATACAAACAATAAATAAAGAAAAACATCAAGACGAAGAATCTTTAGAACAGAAAATAATATTCGATAATAGTATATTTGAACAAATAAAAGGAAAAGAATTAGACCTAAGCGTAGCAAAAATATTCGAAATACCAACAATAAGAAACTGGTTTAAACGACAAAAAGAAGAATATTATGTAGTAAGTCAAAGAGAACATATTATAGATTGCAAATACACTAAAGGAAAGGCCAAAATACCAATAATAAATAAACGAATAATAAATAAAGAAATACAAGATATTAAGGCTAAAAATCCAATTAAATATGTACATCTAGGAGGAACAGAAATATTAATAAAAGCATGTTTTAGAGAAGGAATAGATACACCCATAGAAATATACTTAGCGGATGATAGAATTATACAACCCATAGAAAAAAGTATAATAAGTGCAGTAAGAGGTAACCTCATATACCAAAAATTTAAATTTATAATAAGTGCTAATTACTCAGTAGCAATAAATGACAGAAATATAGATAAATCGTTAGTATTATATTGGAGAATGTCAGGAATAGAACTAGCCCCGGGAAGTAAAATATTTATAGCTAGATGTAAAAACTTATATGTTTTAACGACAAAACATAAAATAACAGCAAAAATAAAATAAAAATAATAAAAATAGAAGACCCTTTTGAAAGAATAGTCACAATCATAGACAAGAATGACTATAGTTATAATCAAATTGACATAGAAGAAGATTTAGAAATAATAAAAGAAAGATTAAGTACATCAACACCAAAAAGAATAAACATGAATGAAATACCACAAACCTCATCAAAAATGAGTACCTCAAGAAGAATAGATAAAACTCTACAAAAATCAATGGAGGAAGATATAAAACCACATCATTACTACATAACAGGAATAATGGAACAACGAAAATATTTAATATTAATAGATACAGGACGAGAAGAAAACTATATTACAAGAGAATTAGTAAGGGAAGATGAAATAATAACTATTGAACAATCATGCTCCGAACTACCCAAAAAACATTAATGTATACCGAAGAAACTACGGAAAAGGAAATAATCATCGGAGGAGTACCAATAGTGATAAAATTTAAAATTTATCAAGGAAATGAAAATATCATTTTAGGAATAAAATGGCTAGACCAAGTAAAACCATATAATCTAGAAGACAAACAGTTAACAATAATTATGAAAATAAAAGAGTAATAATAAAAAGGACTTTAGTATAATAAAAATATGAAAATATATATACTTGCAAAGATAATAATAGAAGGATATTACAACCGATATTATACACCAATGATAGATACGGGAGCAGAAGCTAATATATGTAAATACAATTGCTTACCGGAAGATAAATGGAAAAAATTAAAAACACTGATAGTAGTAACATGATTTAATAATGAAGGAAGCATGATCACATATAAGGCAAAAAACATAAAAGTACAAATATGGGATAAAATATTAACTATAGAAGAAATATATAACTTTGAATTAACTACAAAAGATATGCTATTAGGAATGCCATTTTTAGAAAAATTATACCCACATGTAATAACAAAAAACACACTGGTGGTTCACAACACCGTGTAAACAAAAAATAGGAACAAAAAGAGTAAATAATAAAAAACGAAAAACAACAGAATGGATAAAAGGAAGTGAAAAAATTACACAGAAATTAGAAATATAAAAGAAGAAGACCCTAAAATAGAATTAATTATATTCTCTATAGATAAAGTAAAAATAATTCAAGATAAGTTAGAATTATTATATAGTGAGGATCCTTTACAAGGATGGGAAAAACATAAAACAAAAGTAAAAATTGAGCTAATTGATAATAACAGTATAATAACCCAAAAACCATTAAAGTATAATTTTAATGAATTAACCGAATTTAAGATACATATAGATGAATTACTAGAAAAAACATATATACAAGAAAGTAATAGTAAGCATACAAGCCCGGCATTTATCGTAAATAAACATAGTGAACAAAAAAGAGGAAAAAGTAGAATGGTTATTGATTATAGAAATTTAAATGCAAAAACTAAAACATATAATTATCCAATACCAAATAAAATACTAAAGATAAGACAAATACAAGGATATAATTATTTTAGCAAATTTGATTGTAAATCAGGATTTTATCACTTAAAACTAGAAGAAGAATCTAAAAAACTAACAGCATTCACTGTACCACAAGGATTTTATGAATGAAATGTATTACCATTTGGATATAAAAACGCACCAGGTAGATATCAACACTTTATGGACAATTACTTTAAACAAATAGAAAATTGTGTAGTGTACATCGATGATATATTATTATATTCTAAGACACAAGATGAACATATAAGATTATTAGAAAAATTTATACACATCATAAAATATTCAGGTATAAGTCTAAGTAAAAAGAAAGCTGATATAATGAAAAATCAAAATAGAATTCTTAGGAATACAAATCGATAAAAACGGAATAAAAATGCAAACACATATAGTACAAAAATAATTAACTCAAATGAACAACTAAACACAAAAAAGAAATTACAATCATTCTTAGGACTAGTAAATCAAGTAAGAGAATACATACCAAAATTAGCAGAGAATTTAAAACTATTACAACAAAAAATTAAAGAAAGATATAGAATACCAGTTTGATAAAAAAGACCAAATACAAATACAAAAGGTAAAATTATTATGTAAAAACTTATCTAAATTATATTTTCCCAGATGAGAAAAAAAATTTACTTATATAATAGAATCAGATGCGAGTGAAAAAAGTTATGGAGGAATATTAAAAAACAGGTATGATGACACTACGAGAGAACATCATTGCAGGTATTATTCAGGAACATTTAATAATACAGAAATAAAATGGGGAAATAAATAGAAAAGAATTATATTCAGTGTATAAGTGTTTATTATCATTTGAACCATATATTGTATATAACAAATTTATTATAAGGACAGATAATACACAAGTAAAATGGTGGCTAACAAGA
>NW_026020177.1:4987394-5074894 GCF_900185275.1 Solanum verrucosum
GACGGCCCTAACAGCGTGAGCAAAATGTTGAATCATCAGAATAGCTCTTAAGTGATGGTTGTCGGTTAGAAAAACTCCTACAGAAGTATTTTGTATTCTTATATACACAGATTATTTGTATTTTCATATACAAACAGAGTCCATATTGTGTCTTTGTATACAAACAGAGTCACTATTGTATTTTTCAATAAACAGAGATGGTATTCATGTTTTAAAAGCTATTCTTGATATTGCATTTACATTACTGCTTTATATTGAAATGAGTCTAGCTCAGTTGAGTTGAGTTGAGACCAGGTTTGTTCTTTCAATTCCTTTTAAGATTATGTCTTGTTTAGTATTCCCCTCGCATACTCGTACATTCAATGTAATGATGTCATTTGGCCTGCATCTTTTCATGATGTAGATACAGGTAACCAGGATCAGCATCCAGCGCATCGTTGATTCTAGTTGAGCTCCAGACTTGTTGGTGAGCCTCCTTGCTTCTGGAGGATCCCTTTTATTGCCCGTATTTACTTCATTAGGGTGTCGTGGGTCTTGTCCCGACATCCATATCAGTTTTAGAAGCTTCATAGATAGACAGTTAGATTTTAGTTCTTTAGTCTTTTCATTTTCATTCTAGTATGTTGAGACTTGAGTTGCCACTTTGGCGAGTGACTGTTATTTTAATACATTCTCAGTTGTTTTTGTGTTTTCAGTTTACGTTTAACAGTACAATCTTGTTGAGCTAAGTCTTCTACTGAGTAAGTAAGTCAGGTCAAGGGTTTTCTTGGGGCCATCAATGGTTCTCGAGTGCCACTCTTGCCCAAGGTGTAGGCTCGAGGAGCAACAAACTTGGTATCAGAGCCCAGAGTTCTAGATTCCTAGGGAGTCTATGAAGTCGTGTCTGTAAAGTCCTAGTTATCGTTGTAAAGCGTGCCACATCTATAATTAGGAGGCTGCATCACGTAGAAATGTTCTCACTTCATTCATACTTATTTCGTGCGATAGAGTTTATCTCTAAAAAGTTTCTTCTAACTTGTGCTTGTGCGTGTCTTTCAGATCATGCCTCCACGAAGAGCTTTCTGAGGTCGTCCGGCTAGAAGGAATGTTGAACAACAGGAACAAGGGGTACCCAATGCACTAGAAGTGCAACCCTAAGGAGATGTACTAATGCCAAATTTTGTGAACCTATCCGGATGTTGAGCCATGTTGTGACCAACCAAGATGGGCAGCAAAGAGAGTATCGATAGGAAGTGGCTGCACTTCAAAAGGTTTTTGAGATCATGCATGTTGTTGATACTGAGAGGGTGGAGCTAGTTGCATACCAAATGAAGAGTGTCACTAGGATATGGTTCGACCAATAGAAGAAGAACCGAGCTGAGGGAGCACCACCTATGAGTTGGGTTTGTTTTGAAGAGGCTTTCTTGGGGCGTTTCTTTTCCTGAAAATTGAGAGAGGCTAAGGTACGAGAATTCCTCACTCTTAAGCAAGATTCTTTGAGCGTTCATGTGTACAGTCTGAAGTTCATAGAACTTTCCCGCTATGCTCTGGAGATTGGTTGCTGATATGAGGAGCAGGATGAGTTTATTCGTTTCTGAGTTGTCTCACCTATCAAGCAAGGAAGGAAAGACAGTTATGCTGATATGGGATATGTACATAGCAAGGCTAATGATCCATGTGCAACGAGTTGAGGAGGACAAGCAGATGGATAGTGAAGAGTTTAAGAATAAAAGGGCTAAGACATCATGGAATGAGTCCGGGCAGCAAAAGAATAATGTGAACTGGTTTTCCTTCCAACAGAAACAAAAGGGACATGCTCCATCATCTGCTAGTGCACCTGCACCAAAGAACAAAAATGAGTACAATAGTAAGAATTTAAGAACTAAACCTGTCTATTCTCAGGGTAGTATGGCACAAGGGGGTAGTAAGTCTCCTGTATGTGCTAAGTGTGGTAGGAATCACTCAGGGATGTGTCGTGATGGCTCCACTGGTTTCTTCAAGTGTGGCCAGAATGGGCATTTTATGAGAGAGTGTGAAAAGAACAAGCAGGGTAATGGTAATGGGGGCATTAGAGGCCAGTCTTCTTCAGTTGCTCCACCAGACAGAGCTGCATCTAGAGGAGCTACTTCAAGGGCAAGCGGAGGAGGAAACTGTCTTTATGTTATCACTAGTCGCCAAGACCAAAAGGATTCGCAAGATGTTGTCACTGGTATGATCCAAGTCTTTAACTTTGATGCTTATGCTTTGCTAGATCCAGGAGCGAGTTTATCATTTGTAACTCCGTATATTGTAATGAATTTTGATATTCTTCCAAAAGAACTTAGTGAGCCCTTCAGTGTTTCTACACTTGTTTGTGAGTCTATTATAGCAAAAAGAGTCTATCGTGATTGTACCATTTCCGTCAATCACAAGAGCACGATAGCTGATTTAGTTGAGTTAGACATGGTAGATTTTGATGTTATTCTTGGTATGGACTGACTTCATGCCTGTTATGCCTCATTTGATTGTAGAACTCGAGTTGTCAAGTTCCAGTTTCCAAATGAGCCAGTCTTAGAGTGGAAATGTTGTTCAGTAGTGCCTAAGGGTCGTTTCATTTCGTACCTTAAGGCAAGGAAGTTAGTTTTCAAGGGGTGTGTCTATCACGTAGTCCAAGTTAATGGCTCTAGTGTTGAGATATCTCATATTCAGTCAGTTTCAGTAGTAAAAAAGTTCCAGAAGTCTTTCCAGATGACCTACCAAGAGTCCCTCCTGAGAGAGAAATATACTTCGGTATAGATATTCTTCCCGATACTCGTCCTATATCTATTCCACCATATAGTATGACACTAGCAGAGTTGAAAGAGTTAAAGGAGCAGTTGAAAGATATCCTAGAAAAAAGTTTCATTCAACTAAGTGTCTCACCCTGGGGCGCTCTGGTCATATTTGTGAGGAAGAATGATGGTTCCCTTAGGATGTGTATAGATTACCGTTAGTTGAACAAAGTTACCATCAAGAATAAGTATCATCTTCCGAGAATTGATGATCTCTTCGATCAACTTCAGGGTGCCACTTGTTTCTTTAAGATAGACCTCAGATCTTGCTTTCATCAGTTAAGAGTAAGGGAATGTGATATTCCAAAGACAACTTTTTCAGGACCCATTATGGTCATTATGAGTTTCTGGTCATGTCGGTGTTTAACTAATGCACCAGCATCGTTCATGGACCTTATGAATATAGTATTCAAGCCTTATTGAGATATGTTTATTATAGTGTTCGTTGATGACATTCTAATCTATTCGGGGAATGAGGAAGATCATGCTAGCCATCTCAGAATGGTTTTCCAAACTCTAAAGGATAGGGAGTTATATGCCAAGTTCTCTAAATGTGAGTTTTGGCTTGAGTCTATGGCATTTTTAGGCCACATTGTTTTCCGTGATGGGATTAGAGTTGACACGAAGAAAATAGAGGCAGTGCAAAATTGGCCTTACGCACATCTCCAATTGATATTAGGTGTTTCTTGGGTTTGGCTGGATATTATAAAAGGTTTGTAGAGGGTTTCATATCTATTTCATCCCCTTTGACCAAGCTGACTCAGAAAACAGTGAAGTTCCAATGGTCTGAAGCTTGTGAGAAAAGCTTTCAGGAATTGAAATAGAGGTTGACTCTACCCCAATATTGACCTTACCAGAAGGTACGCAATGCTTTGTTGTATATTGTGATGCATCCAGAGTTGGTTTGGGTTGTGTGTTAATGCAGAATGACAAAGTTATAGCTTATGCCTCCAAACAGTTGAAAGTTCATGAGAAGAAATACCCAACCCATGATCTAGAGTTGGTGCCATAGTATTTTCTTTGAAAATATGGCGTAACTATCTTTATGGTGTTCATGTAGATGCATTCACTAATCACAAAAGTCTTCAGTATACATTTAGTCAGAAATAGCTTAATCTCAGACGACGAAGGTGGTTAGATCGTTGCTCAAGGATTATGACATGAGTATTCTTTATCACCCAGATAAGGCTAATGTTGTTGCTGATGCCTTAAGTAGATTATCTATGGGTAGTACTGCCCATGTTGAGGAAAAGAAGAACAAACTAGTAAAAGATGTGCATAGACTTTCACGATTGGGAGTTCACCTAATGGATACCACAGAAGGAGGGGTAGTGGTGATGAATGGGGCTGAATCATCATTAGTGTCATAAGTGAAATAAAAGCAAGACCAAGATCCTATTTTGTTTGAATTGAAGGCAAATGCTCATAAGCAAAAAGTATTGTCTTTTGAACAAGGGGGAGATGGTGTATTGAGATATCAAGGTAAGTTGTGTGTACCAAGGGTGGATGAACTACAAGAGTGGATCATGGAGGAAGCTCATAGCTCCTGATATTCTATCCATCCGGGTTCCACAAAGATGTATTGTGACTTCAGAGAAGTTTATTGGTGGAGTAGTGTGAAGAAGGGCATTATAGAGTTTGTTGCTAAGTGTCTGAATTGTCAACAAGTTAAAGTAGAGCACCAAAGGTCGGGTGGTATGGATTAGAATATAGAACTTTTGAAATGAAAGTAGGAGATGATTAATATGGATTTCATTACTGGGTTGCCACGATCTCTTAGACAACATGATTCTATTTGGGTGATTGTTGATAGAATGACAAAATCAGCCCACTTTTTACCGGTAAAGAGTACCCATTCAGCAGAGTACTATGCCAAGTTGTATCTTCAAGATGTGGTTAGACTTCATGGGGTGCCAATTTCAATTATATCGGATAGAGGTGCATAATTTACTGCACAGTTCTAGAAATCTTTTCAGAAAGGCTTGGGTTCAAAGGTGAACTTGAGTACTGCTTTTCATCCTCAGACAGATGTTCAAGCAGAGCACACTATTCAGACTTTAGAAGATATGTTGATGGACTATGTGATTGATTTCAAGGGTAATTGGGATGGTCACCTGCCTCTCATTGATTTTACTTACAACAATAGTTACCACTCTAGCATCCAGATGGCTCCTTATAAATCTCTTTATGGAAGAAGATACAGATCTCCTATTGGATGGTTTGAAGTTGGTGAAGCTAGGTTGATAGGACTACACTTAGTTCATAAAGCTATGGAGAAAGTGGAAGTTATTCAAGAAAGGTTGAAAACAGTGCAGAGTCGTTAGAAATCCTGCACTAATGTTAGGAGAAGGGAGTTAGAGTTCGAAGTAGATGATTGGGTCTACTTAAAAGTTTCACCCATGAAGGGTGTTATGAGATTTTGTAAGAAGGGGAAGCTTAGTCCCCGGTATATTGTCCCTTATAAAATATCCAAGAGGATTGACAATGTAGCTTATGAGTTAGAGCTACCACAAGAGTTAGCATCAGTTCATCCAGTGTTCCACATCTCCATGTTGAAAAAGTGTATGGGTGATCCTTCATTAATCATACCAACTGATGATATTGGAATCATTGATAACTTATCTTATGAGGAGATTCATGTTCATATTCTCGATCGTCAAGTTCGCAAGTTGAGGACAAAAGAGGTAGCATAACTCATGGTTCTTTGGAGGAATCAATTTGTTGAGGAAGCCACTTGGGAAGCTGATGAGAATATGAAGAAGAGATATGCACATCTCTTTGAATCCGGAGAAGATCCAAATTAAGGTACTAATCCTTTTCTTGGTATTTAGTTATAGGTTGGCATGTTTTATTTGCCTTTTGCTTGCTGGGTGTTTGAATTGAATGTTAGATGTTACGCCCTTAGCCTACTAAGATTGATCTTATTCGAGGATGAATATTACCAAGGGGGAAATATTTTCACACCCCGCAACTAGAAGGAGCTAGAATTAGAAATAGTCATTTTTGCTAAGAATGAAAAATCTGGAAATTTGACAAAATTAAGTTAAGTATGAGTTTTGGGTCAACTTTAAACGACCATAACTACTTCCTCAGGATGAGTTATGCGTTCTATAGGATACCATAGGAAATATCTTTGTATTATCTTTCCAACACCGTCAAGTTTGCACGATTTCGAGTTCGGATGAGGGAAATATGCTCATTTGAAGTTGGGTTGTCTACATAAGGAAAGTCAAAACCGGATCTTAGAAGGCATCCAAATGACTCCTTATTAAGCTCTTTATGTGAGAAGATGCAGATCTCCTATTGGATGCTTTGAAGTTGGTGAAGATGGGTTGATAAAACCAGACTTAGTTCATCAAACTATGGAGAAAGTGAGTGTGATTCAAGAAAGGTTGAAAACAGCGCAAAGTCGTCAGAAATCCTATATTGATGTTAGGAGGAGGGAGTTAGAGTTTGAGGTAGATGATTGGGTATACTTGAAAGTTTCACCCATGAAGGGTGATATGAGATTTGGTAAGAATGAGAAGCTTAGTCCCCTGTATATTGGTCCTTACAGAATATCCAAGTGGATTGGCAATGTAACTAATGAGTTAGAGCTACCACAAGAGTTAGCAGCGGTCCATCCGGTATTTCATATGTCCATGTTGAAGAAGTGCATAGGAGATCCTTTACTTATTATACCAACTGAAGATATTGGTATTAAGGATAGCTTGTCTTATTAGGAGCTCCATGTTCAGATTCTAGACCATCAGGTTTGCAAGTTGAGGACCAAGGAAGTAGCATTAGTCAAATTTCTTTGGAGAAATATGGTTGTTGAGAAACCTACTTGGGAAGCTGAAGAGGATATCAATAAGAGATATTCACATCTCTTCTTAGTACTATTTAATTTATATGCTTGATGTGTTAGATTTGCTAGTTAGGTGTTTGAGCTGAATGATAGACGTTATGCCCTTAGTCTACTAAGAGTAATCTCATTCGAGGACGAATGTTCCCAATGGAGAGATACTGTAGCACCTCGCTAAGTTAAAGAGATGGAATTAGAAAGAGTCATTTTTGGAAAGAATCTGGAAAATTGTTTCAGTTATGTTAAGTTTGAGTTTTAGGTCAATTTCAAACCACCATAACTCCTAGCTCAGGATGCTTTAGGTGTTCTACAAGATACCGTATGAAATATCTTTGAATTATCTTTCCAAGGACACCGATTTTTCTCAATTTCAAGTTAGTATGAGGGAGATATGCCCATTTGAAGTAGTGTTGTCTAGATAAGGAAAGTCAAAACCAGATTTTTGAAGGGTATTATGGTCTTTTCATTACACAATTAATCTAATTTTCAGTTTTAGTAAGTTATTTGGGGTGTTAAGTGAGTTAGTTCAGTTTACGCAATTAAGAAATACGCTAGGGCTGTGAGAGAAGAGCAAAGAGGAGAAAGGAAAAAAAAAGTTCAAGATTCGTCAAGTTCTTGCAATTTTGGTTGTGGATTTCGCCAACGATTCAATCCTACGAGGTATGTGAGACTTTCATAGCATTGGGTTCATTCAACCATTCACCAATCATGATTATTTCAGTGGAATTCGTTCTAGAAAGTTGAAAGTATGATGTTCTTGAATTATGTTATTGAAATTGGCCTTAGTTCTTGAGATTTGATGGGATTGTTGAGTTCTTGATGGAATTGTGTCAATTTTAGAGTTGTTTTGAGTTAGAATCGTGTCTACATATATTGGGTACCTAAAACTAAAGAGGAATTAAGAAAAAGAATCAAATTTAGGCGAATTGAGGTGAGAAAATGGAGAAGGAAAAAGTTGAGAAGATTTCGGCTCGGAGGTCTGCGTCGCGGATTTGCTCCCCTAGTGCACAAAAATCACCTCTGTGTCGCGGAGAAGACGCGGACTCCTCTGTTTCAAAAATAAATTTTGCGATCAAATATTTAAATGCATCTCTGCGTCGCGGACTTTTTTCCGAACAATGATTTTTTGATCGTTTCACATGTTTAACTATCTAAAAACACTCCTAAACATCATGAGATCTTTCCTATCACAAATCACAATCCTTGATACCATAAATTCCAATTCGAGGAGAGTTAAGAGACAAGTCTAGAGAGTTCTTAAAGTTCTTTCAAAAAATCTTCTGCAAATGTTTTGAATTTGTTTTAATACTTGAGTTTTGAGTTAAGTAAGAGTAACAAATGAAGTTCATTTCTTCAAAAAGAGTATATGGGAACTAAGTATTCCCAAAGAGTAAATGTTTTGACATTTAAATAAGAGAAAAAACACTGATTCCTAAGAGAGCCTTTGAGATAGTTTTTGAGTAATTATATATAACCACGGAAAGAGTTTTTGTTTGTAAACATATGAGCTGAGTATTTTTAGAGTAGTATTCAGCACCGATATGGGGACGAGTTTATAATAACT
Source organism: Solanum verrucosum (assembly GCF_900185275.1). Lineage (NCBI taxonomy): Eukaryota > Viridiplantae > Streptophyta > Magnoliopsida > Solanales > Solanaceae > Solanum > Solanum verrucosum. The sequence continues at coordinate 4,995,592 of NW_026020177.1, forward strand.
CAAGTCTTCATAAACCATGTAGCCATCGTGGGTAGAAAGGGTCATACTTTTTTGATGATTCCTTAGTTCTTTTTAGCATAGACTAGTGGATCCACTTCGTTGAGAGGTTCTATAATCTGGCAAGGTATAGGACAGTTCTAGCAGCGTGGGCGAGACGTTGTATCATCATATAGCTCATAGTGATGGTTGTCGGTTAGAGAAACTCCCACAGGATTATATTACTTTATCTATAAATTGAGTTGTTATTGTATTTCTTTAAATACATTGAGTTGCTATTTACTGTTTAAATAATTTATACAAACTGCATCTTTACTATTGTTTATTTCTGTGTTGAGTTGAGTAAAGTTGAGGTAAGTGTTTCTTTCAGAATTCAGTTCAAGCTTATGTCATGTTTAGTTTTCCCCTCGCTTGCACGTACATTCAATGTACTGATGTCATTTGGCCTGCATCCTTTTATGATTCATATATAGGTAATCAGGATTAGCATCCAGCGCCTCGTTGATCCTGTTGAGCACTCAGAGTCAATTGGTAAGCTTCATTGCTTTCCGGAGGACCCCTTTGGTTATATTTTGCTTTATTGCTTTTGGTTATTTCAGTTGTTAGGATGATCGGGGGTCTTGTCCCGACACCCCTCTTTGTATATAGAGGCTTCATAGATAGTTAGATATGAGTTCTTTAGTCTAATATTTCAGTTGTTTGATGTTGAGACTTGAGTTGCCATTTTGGCTAGTTGAATGTTTCTTTTAAGACATTCTAAGTTTATTGCATGAGTTTATCTTTTGAGATTGTTTCAAGTTATTTAAGTCTTCCGCTAAGTGATAAGACAGGCCAAGGGTTCGTTTGGGGCCAACAATGGTTCTCAAGTGCTAGTCCCGCCTAGTGTGTAGGCTTGGGGCGTGACATGTCCCTTACCTTACGATCTACATACTTTTTCTGTCTACTCTGGGCTGCTAGAAGCTTAGCTTGGATGCTTCTTGCCTTATCCTAAGCATCTTTTACCAAATAAACCCCTAAAGGTTTTACATCTCCAGCCTCAAACCACCTTATGGGTGATCTACATCACCTCCCATAAAGTACCTCGAACGGTGCCATGTCAATGCTAGAGAGGTAATTGTTATTATAGGAGAACTCACACAAAGGTAGGAACTTATCCCAATGCCCTCCAAAGTCAATCACACATGCTCTCAACATGTCCTCTAACACTTGAATAGTTCTCTCTGACTGCCCGTCCATCTGTGGATGGAAAACGGTGCTATAAGTGAGTTGAGTGCCCAACTCCTCAAGCAATATTCCCTAAAACTTAGATGTGAACTGCGTGCCACGGTCCAAGATGATAGAAAGGGGCAACCCATGCAGCCTCGCTATCTCTTTCACATAAACCATAGCCAACTGCTGAGGATTATAATCTACTTTGACTGAAATGAAGTGGGCTAACTTAGTTAACATATCAACCACCACCCAAATGGAGTCAAACTTTTCCAAGGTCTTGGGAAGACCAACCACGAAATCTATAGCTATCATTTCCCATTTCCATTCGGGAATTGGAATTCGCTGAAGCAAACCTGCAGGCCTTTGGTGCTCATACTTTACTTGCTGACAGTTTTGGTACTTAGCCACAAACTCAACTATGTCTTTCTTCATTCCAGGCCACCAATAAAGTCGTTTCAAGTCTCAATACATCTCGGTCACACCCAGATGAATGGAATACCGTGAACCATGAGATTCTATCAACATTTTCTGAATCAAGTCATCCACTCGGGTAACACAAATTCTTTCCTTAAAACTGAGCACACCTCCCGCATCAAGAACCAGATCTTGTGCCTTACTAGACACTGTCTTCTTTCTAAGCTCATTCAAACTCTCATCCTCAAACTGCTTGGCCTTGATATCCTCAATGAATATGGGCCTAATCTCAATCTTAGCTAACACCCCACCTTTCTTTGAGATGCCCAACTGCATGAACTTATACTCCAAGGTCTGAATCTCCTTGGACAAGGGTCGCTTGGACACACCCAAACAAGCTAGACTACCCATACTTACCGTCTTTCGGCTTAGTGCGTCTACCACCACATTAACCTTATTTTGATGATACTGGATGGTAACATCATAATCCTTGAGTAACTTCATCGACCTTCTCTGCCTCAGATTCAGGTCCTTTTGAGTGAATACATGTTGTAGACTACGATAATCAGTAAACACCTCACACTTGACACCATAAAGGTAATTCCACCATATCTTGAGAGCAAACACTACCGCTGCCAACTCCAAGTCATGTGTCGGGTAATTTCTCTCATGCACCTTCAGCTGTCACGATGCATAAGCCATGACATTTCTTTCCTGCATCAAGACAGCACACAAGCCCGAATGTGAAGCATCACAATAAACAATGAAATATTTACCTTCCACCGGCAGTGTTAGAATAGGTGCTATGGTCAGAAGAGTCTTGAGGTTCTGGAAGCTCTCTTCACATTTGTCAGTCCACTAGAAAGGCACCTTCTTTTTAGTCAACCTTGTCAAAAGTGTGGCGATAGAAGCAAAATTGTTCATAAACCGATGATAGTAGCTAGCAAACCCCATGAAACTCCTAACTTCAGTCACAGAGCTAGGCCAAACCCAATTCTTGACTGCTTCGATCTTTTTTGGGATCTACCATTACCCCTTCATTTGAAATCACGTGCCCCAAAAAGGCAACTGAAGTCAACTAGAACTCACACTTGGAAAATATTGCATACAACTTCTTCTATCTAAGGACACCCAAAATGATACGAAGATGGTCGACATCATCTTCCTTACTATTCAAATAAACCAAGATGTCATCAATAAAGACAATAACAAAAGAATCCAGGAAGGGTTTGAACACAGAGTTCATCAAACTCATAAAGGTTGCGGGGGCATTGGTCAACCCAACCAATATCACTAAGAACTCATAGTGTCTATATAGGGTCCTAAATGCCGTTTTGAGTACATCCTCCGGCCTAATATTTAACTGATGATAACCAGACCTTAGGTCAATCTTAGAGAAAACTGATCTACAACTAGTCAAAAAGATTATCTATCCGAGGCAACATATACTTATTTAGAATGGTGACCCTATTCAATTGCCCGTAGTCTATGCACATCCTCATACTACCATATTTGTTCTTAACAAACAAGACAGGAGCACCCCGCAGGGAAGCACTAGGACAGATGAAACCTTTATCAAGAAGCTCCTGGATTTGAGCATTAAGCTCTCTTAATTCTGTCGGAGCCATGCGATAAGGAGGAATGAAGATGGGGTGACCAGTTTAAGTCAATGCCGAAATCTATATCTCATACGGAGGCATACCAGGCAAATTGGTAGGAAACACTTCCTTAAATTCAGACACTATAGGAATAGACTCCATAGACAAAGACTCAACATTAACATCCCAAATATAAGCCAAATATGCCAAATACCCCAGCCTCACCAGTTTCCTAGCCTGAACGAAAGATATGACCTTAGTTGGCTTAGGTTTGTACACCTTTTTCCACTCTAACCTTTCACTACTCAGGATCTCTAGAGTCACAGACTTAGCATTACAATTAAGCACAACATAATAGGGGGATAACCAAGTCATGCCTAAGATTATATCAAAGTTAGTTATATCCAGAATAACCAAGTCAGCCCAAGTTTGAAAACCCATAAACAAAATAGGACAAGCACGATACACATGGGTGACTATGATAGACTCTCCAACTGGGTAGAAACATGGATGGGGCCATCAAGCACATCACATACCGCATCAAATCCCAAGGCAAACTAAACTGACACAATTGAATAAGTAGAACCCGGATCAAACAAAATAGTAGCCATTCAGTCACAGACAAGAATAGTACATGTGATCACTGCATCAGACACCTCAGCCTTGATTTTGCCCGGAAAGGCATAAAACCGATCCCTGTCATCTTGACGAGCAACATCATTGCTTGGATGCACTACTCCTCTATCTGCATTACCATTTCCCCGGCCTTCACGACAACTCTGATTTCCTCCTCGCCCACCTTGTGGACGTGTTTTACCATTACTACCACTGCATGTTGGTACCACTGCTCTAGTTTGTTGTTGCATGGGGTCAGACATGCGCGGATGGGGACAATCTCTCCTCATATGGTCAGGCTTTCCATAATTGTAATAACTGCATTCAGAAGATGGCATGCTGTGTGACGCAGGTGTAGATCCTTGACTATCCTGAATGAAATTCTGTTATGGTCCCGAGTAACCACCTGTAGAAGCGGGCAGGGCTGACTGAATTGGCCGAGGTGTAATCATCTGCCTACATGAACCTCTGGAGTAGGAACCATGAAAGTTACTTGTGCTCTTGGGCTTCTTAGCCAAATCCTTGGCCTGCCCATCACGTCGAACTCCTTCCACTTTCTTTACAAAGTCTGTCACCTCATTAAAAATTTACCTGCAGAGGTCATGTGAACACACAATACCTGCAACTCGAGGTTCAATCCTTTGACGAATAGATGAATCCTCTCATCCTCTGTAGTTAACAACTGGGTAGCATATCTGGACAAGGCATGGAACTTCGCCTCATAGGAAGCTACACTCATGTCACCCTTCTCTAAAGCCATAAACTCATCTTTCTTACGATCCCTCAAAGTCTGGGGTACATACTTCACCAGGAACAGAGCATGGAACTACGTCCAAGTGAGTGGGGCAAAGAATGGCGATCTACATTCTACATAGGGCCTCCACCACTGCTTAGCCTTACCTTGTAGCTAAAAGGTCACAAATTCTACTCCATGCTGGTGTACAATGCCTAACTTGTGAAGCCTCTCATAGCAATCCATAATGAACTCATAGGCATCCTCACTCTTAGAACCATTGAACACCAGTGACTTAAGCTTCAAAAACTTAGTCAACATCTCATGCTCAGTACCAGTCACACAGGACCCAATAGGGGAAAGAAGAAGGCGTCAGTGCCTAATGCTCCGAAGAAGGCGTCAGTGCCTAATGCTCCATCCACCTTGGGAATAGTATCATTAACGGGCCGGTTGATCAGAGGTTGAGAAGCTTGCAGTGTGTGAAGGACTCTGGGGCTGACCAACCCCTTTAAAAAGTCATGATTTGCTGAGCTAACATTGGGTCTAAGGGAAGAATGGCGGTATTCCCAGCCTGCGCATCCTACTTTATTCCAGCATCCTCCTCATCTTCGATCTCCAGATTCTCTTCTACCTCTTCTTGGGGTGCAGGAGGGGCCTCTTCCCTAGGAACATTCTCAGTTGGGGATCCACCCCTGGTGGGTGCCATTCTTCCTCGGCCTCTGCCCCTTCTCTTTCCCTACGTCTTCCTCGACCACGACCTATGGTTGTGGACTCCTCTACTGGCTCATTGAAGGGAGCTACAGGCTTGACGTTATTGCATCGCGTGTTAACCATTTATGGACAAAAGAGTGAAGGAGATTTATACCAATTTGGATCACCAGATAACAATTGGAATCAAGTCATAACACGAAAGGAGAAAAAGGTAGAGAGATTTTTCAAAGGCATGTAGCCTCTCCAAGAAAAATTCAGACGCCTCTGTACCGTTCCGCAAGACTCTACTTTTTACCGCGCACATGTGGTTTACGTCTCGGTGTCACCTGCAAATTAAATCATTGATGATAATGTATAAAAGAGTTAATCTCATTATGTATTATAATATAATGTTTTTGAGCTAACCTGCGATGTTTCTTCATTTTCTCTTGATTTCTTTGTTATTTCAAGAACTTCCCCATATATAATAAATTTATACACTTCTATAAAAGATCGAAACTTTTTGTTTGTCTCCAAATGAAGGTAGACCTGTTTATCAATAATTATTAAATGCTTATTTTTCCACAATCTCATCAAAAACAAATATACATAATCGATTTTGTTGACAGGGAAACATGCAGATTATTCAAAAGGAAACTTACATAATCTATTATTAAGCCACCTGGACGAGAAATATTATTGATGATCCAATTTTTCCTTCTTTGTTCAAATGTATGTGTATGCATGTAATGCATATTTTTTGGTACAATCTCATTCTGCAACCAAAACGATATTTATGGAATTCAAATTTATCCAATATCTATTCTCAAAAGGTAATTATCTAGACAAAGTGGGGAGTATCAACATTTTGTCATCAAGTGGTACACAAGATATTGGAGCATCAATATTTTATATTCTGAAAGATCAACCCAATACGATGAAGTGTGTTTCTTCTACTTCTATCTAGAAGGCTATGTCAGGCCTAAAATTGTTTCCGACGTATTTGTACAGTTAATTTTGAATGAAACTCTAGAATTCGCTTACTAGATGACCTTTATAAGTATTTTATACATATACACACTCATCCACTTCTTTGGACTATTTTTTTGTTGAGCTAAGGGTTTATCAGAAACAACAACTCTACCTCAAAGGTAATGATAATGTTTGTGTATATTCTTCTCATACCCCATTTTGTCGGATTACACTAGGTTTGTTTATTATTATTATTATTATTACTATTATTGACATGACATATTTAAATATTGTTGTGATACAGATCATATCTTTTAACTTTAGAGAAGAACATTTTTCTTGTTTTCAAAAAACAATTAACACTAAAATTTTGTTTAGGTATTCATCAAAAGATTTTTGTATATGTATTAAAAGGAACAAAAACAAACAACTTATAATTGGAGGAAATTTTCCAAAGCGAACCTGCAAAACATCAGTGTTTGCTTTATCCAGTGCAATAACAGATATCGGAACATCCATTAATGTTGCATCCTCATCACCATCAACTCGGTACTACTTATCCATATTCTAGTCAAAAGTATAAAAAGAATAATTAGATATTTTTGAAAATGAAAAATTGTGTGGAGTAATTGAGAAGACCTTCAAAAAAAATCAAAATTGCTCGCTTGCTAGGAACTTACACTCACACGCACACGCACACAAATTATTTATATATATATAGACACACACACACATATACTTCTTTGAACTATTTTTTGTTGAGCTAAGGGTTTATCAGAAACAACAACTCTACCTCAAAGGTAATGATAAGGTTTGTGTACGTTTTATTCTTCTCATACCCTATTTTGTCGGATTACACTAGGTTTCTTGTTGTTTCTTACTATTATTATTGACATGACATATTTAAATATTGTTGTGATACAGATCATATCTTTTAACTTTAGAGAAGAACATTTTTCTTGTTTTTAAAAAAACATTTAGCATTAAAATTTTGTTTAGGTATTCATCAAAAGATTTTAGTATATGTATTAAAAGGAACAAAAAAAACAACTTATCATTGGAGGAAATTTTCCAAAGCGAACCGGCAAAATATTAGCGTTTGCTTTTTCCAGTGCAATAAAAGATATCGGAACGTCCATTAATGTTGCATCCTCATCACCATCATCTTGATACTGCTTATCCATATTCTAGTCGAAAGTATGAAAAAAATAATTAGATATTTTGTAAAATGAAAAATTCTGTGGAGTAATTGAGAAGGCTTTCAAAAAAAGATCAAAACTACTCGCTTGCTAGGAATTTACACACACATATGCACACGCACACAAATTTTATATATATGTATATATTTGACTATCAATGTTATGCATTTTGTAACAAGATCAATGATGGTTGTGGTTATGCATCTCTTAAGATTCACTAAATAATTGTATGTGAGATGAAGTTTCATCCTAAATTAGAATTTTATTCTATCTAAATTAATATTTTTGGTGAAAACTAATTTAAAAAGATTCTATTTCTAAGGAAATTGTTAAATTGAGAGATGTACAATCATAAGCAGTCTTATATTTTAGCATTCAAACCTTATTACATCATCTTAATACAAAGATGTTTATTCAAAGATTCATGCACAACTTATCATTCAGGTACACATTCAGATTTTGACATCTTATATATAATCATAAAATTGAAATGAGGCGTTAAACTTGTTAGAGAACTTCTAATACTACTACTACTATTACTATTATCTATATGTATTTAAATTACTATTTTACTTTTATTATTATTTATGTCACTATAGCCCGATTAGTTTAGTTTAAATAGAGAAATGGGAATTCACATAGCCAATTTTAATTTTTTTGGATTGAGATATAGTTAAATGTTGTTGTTGTTGTTGTTGTTGTTATGCGACGTAGATTTTTTAGCTTGAGATTTTTTTTATCATTCTTCCATAAGATATCTAAAATTTAAAAATTTATTACTGAACAGATCAAAAGATTTGTATATATGTCTTAATAGAAAAAAAAAACTAAATACATTATAATAAGTATGTTAAACAGTAAAGGATTTTTCAAAGCTTACCAATGAGACACCAGTTTGTGGTGCAATAGAAGATATAGGAACTGCCATTATTGCATCTATACAATCAACTTTGAGGTGCATATCCATTTTCTAGTAGAACATATGAAATAAAAAAGTTATTACCGAATAGATCAAAAGATTTGTGTACATGTCTTAATTGATAAAAACTAAACACCTTATAATAAGTATGTTAAACAATAGAGAAAAAATTTCAAAGCTTACCAATGAGACACCAGTTTGTGGTGCAATAGAAGATATGGGAATAGCCATTATTGCATCTCTACGATCAACTTTGTAGTGCTTATCCATTTTCTAGTAGAAAATATGAAATTAATAAAAGTTCTAGAATATCACAAAAGATAAAGAAATAGATGTTTTTCCATAAGTCTTATGATTTCAATAACAAGTGCAATGATTTTCTTGAGAAACTCAAACTTCTTAGTAACTTTTCTAGCATCTTCACATAAAAAGAAAATTTTACTTTCTGTTCTTGTAAAGAAATTATAGTTTCTATGGTCACCCAAACTAATTTATATTTTAATATATTTATCTATAACATAGTTTGAGGGGAGTAATAATAGTAAGTCAAGTGCTCTATGTTAATTCAAAGTTTGTTCAACTTTCATCAAAATTTACCATGTTTAGTTAGTAGGCGTTTAGACATGCAATTTCCTTTTGTAATTTTAAATCATTAGATGAAAATAAGCATTTGGATAAGTGATTTCATCTCGTGATTTTAAATTATGAGATGAAATCTCAAATTCTCCAAAATGCTTGGTTTGAGAATTTCATATCATGATTTCACATTTTTCAAATACAAATATTGATCCACAAATTTATGTTTTATATATAAAAAATAATGATATAACTACATAATTTTTTGCAAGAATACCAAAGGACTAATGATATAATTACAAAATGTTAACATGATGATATAGTTACTAATTCTATTGACCATGGTCAATTTTATTGAAGAGTACTTGAACAAAATTAAAGTCTACTACAACTCATTATTAATGTTACCTTTTCATTGAACAAAATTAAAGTGTGATCAATAAATATTATATTTTTTTTAGAATAACTTTTTTATAGTGTATTGTTCTTTTGTCATGAACTTTTGCTTATTTGGTATGATTGTAAAAATAAATAATTGGGGTACTTTTGATAGTTTTCATAACTTACGGGAGTTTTATATTTATGAGCCAAAAATACAATTTAAAAATTCAAATTGCATGTAGAAGCAAAGTTTGAACTTGATTTCATATTATCATTTCATCTCACATGGTTGTTTATTAATCTAATATTTATCATATGTGGTGAGTTTAATCAAGGGTAGATGTTTGATTTCCTTCATAACCTCACGAGTTTTGTACCGAGGTCATACCATAGTAATTTTCTAAGTCATGTATGGTTTGAATTTTTTTTAAAAATATTTATATATTTTTAATACTTGAAAAAAAATTCACTCTCAAAAATAAAAACTTTCTTCATGCATCATAGACATTAATTCTATAATAATTGTTAATTGTGTTTTGAATTTTTCTTTGTATATTTTAGGAAACTCATAATCCCTATTGGTTTAGAAGACCTTTCGTCCAAATAGATTTGGAAAGGAAATATATTGTCCTTCTAGGATTTGGAGAACCTTTTTCTTATAGGTTTGGGACAATTGGAATTTTATATATAGAGATATAGTTGGGGATTATAAAGCATGGTACACGACACACTGTAATCCTAAAGGCTTGAGAGAATTGTAAGGAAAACACTTCTTCTTTTCTTTCGTAGTGGAAAACTCCTTTGCTTTCTTCTTAGAGGATTAGGCCTAGCCGAACCTCGTTAAATCCTTGTATTATTCTGTCTTCTCTATTCTTTATTTGTGATTGTGTGCTAGTTAATCCACGATATTCTCACAACAATAAATAATGTTATATGGATTAAAATTATCTTGAAAAACCAATCATTTTTACATGAATGTAGGACTTAACTAAGAAAAGGCACAATTGGAGAATAGAATTTAGACTTAGAAAATAACCTTTAAAAGTATTATTTAAAATATCATTAATCACAATTTATATGACACTTTTTTTTAATCAGTTTAAAAAAGATAACATGTCCTTATTTTGCAAATGTTTAATTAGACTATTTACCTTTTACCATGTTGGTTTCCCTTATTTGACAAAATATTCATAAACGTACTCTTATATTTAAAACTTCATATTTTTAAGGATGATTTTGGAACATACATATCAAAACCTTTCCATATTTGTGTCTAGTGAAACTACATCACATAAATTTAAACGGAAAGAGTGTATATTTAACTTATTGTTAGATGTTTGACATATTTAAATGATGTTGTTGTGATACAAGCCATATGTTTTAGATATAGAGAAGAATATTGTTCTTTATTTCATCACACAATTAACATTAAAAGTTATTCAAGAATCCATCAAAATATTTTTGTACCTGACTTGAAAGAAAATAAACTAAAAACTTTATAATTGGAGAAACTTTTAAAAATCTTACCTCTAAAACATCGGCTTTTGATCCATCATGTGTGATAAAATATATTGGAACTTCAATTAATATTGCATCCTTATCATCACCAGCTTTACGTTGCGTATCCATATTCTAGAGGAAAATATGAAAAATTTAGTTAGATATTTAGTAAAACAAAAAATTGTGTAAAATAATGGAGAAGGTTTTCTAAAAGTAATAAAAATTGCTCACTTGCTACTAATTTGTGTGTATGTATCAAGTAACATTTTAAGAACATAATCTAAGTGATAGAATACCCAAAATATAAAATAAAACGATGAATGTTCATCAATCTTATGCACTTTGTAAGAAGATCAATGATGCTTGTGGTCATGCATCTATTAAGATTACTAAATTCATTGGTTATGTGATAAATAGTTTCATCCTATTGGAACATGTAGCTCGTCTCCTGCTTTGCCTATGATTCCTAATCTACCTAGTAATCCTAGGGACAAGGGATAGCTATTTACTGTAGTTAGGTCTCCTAGTTAGATACAATTTGTATTACTACTTTTTCTGGAAAACACAAATCTCTCTGTTTCTTCGAGGACAAAATCTTTTTGGCTATATTGATGCCAGTACCGTCTGCCCAACACCTCATATTGCAGGAAAAGATGGCGAGCAAGGTGTTGTTAATCCAGACTATCTTTGATGGATCAAACAAGATCAGTTAATTATGAGTCTCATCATCTCGTCTTACTCTGAAGAAACGATTCCAATAATGATTGGACTATCCATATCAAAGGTTGTTTGGAATGCTCTTGTAGCTGCTTTCTTGTCTCCATCAAACACCAGAATCCCGAAACTTCATATGCAACTTCAAAACTTAAAACGAGATGTTGTTTGCCGTTCGATTTGTCTCCCTGATCAGAATATTTATATTTTTAAAGATCTCTGGTGTGAATTAAAAGACATCATAACCACTCTTTTGGCTCGTCAAGAACCCATTACTTTTGGTGAATTGCAATCATCTATTGAGGAATAAATTTATTCATGGTCAGGCCTTATTGTCACTCTCAATGTCACCCTTGCCTATGCCAGACTTGGCTGGAAATCCCTCTGTAAATTTCAGCCAGCGGTCCTCTCAAAACGAGTGTCAATAAAACCATAATAATTATAGAGGACGCGGCAGTAACAATAGGGGCCGAGGCGGTAATCGTGGTGGAAGACAAGGATATCGAGGAGGCTCATCTACTGGAAATCCATGGCCCTCACTTGACTCTCGCTCACGATGTCAAATATGTAATGGTGTGAACCATCTCGCACCAAATTGTTTCCAGCGATACAATCACACAATCAACCCGACCACCTCAGCATATTTGTCTCAACAGTCACCGCCTATCACTCATCAGAATTGGTATCCGAACAGCGGCGCAACACATCACATCACCCCTGATCTTTCTAACTTGCATCATGTTGAGGATTATAAAGGAATGGATCAAGTTCACATTGGAAACGGACAAGGGCTTCCCATTCATCACACTGGTAATTCCCTATTTTCTCATCCTTTTTAAATCAATTGCGCTTAATAATATTCTTCATGTCCCTTGAATCACAAAACGTCTACTCTTTGTTCAAAGATTTTCTCAAGATAATGACATGTTTTTTGAATTTCATCCCTCTCATTTTCTTGTTAAGGATCGAGTATCCAAGACGCCTCTTATTTCAGGTCGGAGTGATGATGGACTCTTCTCACTCAATCTCCAACCATCCTACTCGAAATCATCCTCCAAGTCACCATCAACTTTCCTCTTAGCCAGGACGTCATCTGCATGTTGGCATCTTCACCTAGGCCATCCCCACAAACGAGTGCTCCATCAAGTCTTACAAAAGCATAGCTTACCTTGTTCTACTTTCAATTTTAATAATATTTGTAGTTCTTGTCAACTCAGCAAGTCACAAAAGTTACATCTTCCAATTTCAATTAATAAAAGTTCATCTATTTTACAACTCTTATTTGTCGATGTTTGGGGTCCTGCTCCTCATTTATCTTCTGAAGGTCAAAACTATTTTTTTGTCTTTGTTGATAAGTTTTCCAACTTTATCTAGGGATTTCCAATGAAGTTGAAATCGGAAGTTGCTTCCATTTTCCTCCAATTCAAGTTGCTTGTGGAAAATCACTTTAACACTAAGATTAAGTCAATCCAATCAGATTGGGGTGGTGAATTTCGTGCTCTATCTCCCATCCTCTCTCAATCCGGTATCTCTCACCGAGTTTCTTGTCCTCACACACATGAACAACAAGGCAAAGTTGAACGCAAACATCGTCATATAGTTGAAACGGGATTAAGCCTCTTAGCTCACAGTTCTTCTCCTTCCCGTTATTAGCAATTCACATTTGATGCAGCCGTATATCTTATAATCGTTTCCCTTCCCCCTCGAACAACAACAAATCTCCATTTGAACTTGCATTCCACAGATCACCTGACTATACTCTTCTAAAATCCTTTGGGTGCCTCTGCTTTCCTTACATTCGCCCCTATAATAAACATAAGTTTGACTTTCATAGTGTGCCATGTGTATGTCTTGGGTACAACCACATAGGCGGGACTAGGGTTCTCTCTTATATATGATATACGATTCATTAAGATTTAATATTAATCAATCAAGTCTTAATCATTTAGTGTGTATCATTTTATGTTGGAATCTAATCAGTCACACCTTAACCATCAAGTACATTTTTTAAAGATACACTCATTTGATGGGTAGGAATGACTAAGATTTCTAACATCGTCTAATATAATTAACATATCTATTCAAAGATTTCTTAAAAGATAACAATTCACCAATTTCATTTATTCACCGTCATTATTTTTCACAATTATCAACAACCACAATAAATTACCCACAACTACCATTCTTAATGACCACCTTATCAAATCATTATAATCAGCTAACACCACCAACAACTACTATTTACAGTTATTATTGATACCAACCATGAGTAGAACAAAAATCATTGAACCTTATCAGCAATTACCATTATAAGTCACAACTATATATTGTAAACCACCATTTATCACCACAATCATTAGTTATCACTACTATCAACTACCACGATAAACTACCCACAATTCCCATTCTTAAAAACCACCATACCAAATCATTACAATCAGCTAACACCACCAACAACTACTATTTACAATTATTATTTACAATGACCATCATTAGAATTAAAATCATTGAACCTTACCGACAATTATCATCACCAGTCATAATTCTATATTGTCAACCACCATCATTTATCACCATAATCATTAGTTATCACGACTATCCAATTATCACTCACCAACAAGATACTACATTCAACTTCTACCACCATCACTATCAATAGCTACTATCCACAACATCATCATTAGTCAATACATCATCCTCAAGTGACATACACCACCAATGCAACTAGCCATCACAACCCTCAACCATCATATAACTTTTTAAAAATATTTTATTGATGTAGTATTAGATTAATTTTAGTTTTCTTACATTTAAGGTAAAATGACTGAAAATACACATTTACTATGACTAAATTTGCTCTAACACACTCAGACTTTATGGCGGTCCTATGACCCCCATAATATTTTTTTTCAAAATGCTTATTTGACATTTATCGAGTGGGATAAATAAAATATAAGAAACAAATTATTTCGTTTGTACACATATGTTGATCAAAAGGTAAAAACAAAGGGGTTTGGTCATTATCACTCATTTACACTTTCTAGAAAAAGTAAAAATGGAGATCCCTTCATTTAGCCTTCATTTTTTCCTTAAAGAAACTAACTGACTTTTGAATGTAATCTCATGAATCTTTATATTCTTCCACAATTGAGTTTTGGCATATTTATGAAAAGGATTCATTTAAAAAATATTCAAGTGGGTACTAGGTCCTCCATAAAGTATGAGTATGTTAATACAAATTCGGTCATAGATTAGTGTCATTTTAGCCAATTTTTCTAAACTTTGTACTTATTAAATTTTAAAGAACGAAATATTTTACATATTATATGTTCAATAATAAGTAGCCCTATTATTTAGTATTCAGATTTTAATACACCATCTTAATATTAAGTAGTTTATTAAGAGATTGTTAATGCACATCTTATCAGTCAAATATACATTCAAATTTAGATATCTTGTATATAATCTTAAAACAAATAAGAGGTCTTAGACTTGTTAGAGAAATTCCCATACTACTACTATAATTATTACTATTATTTGTATGCGTTAAACACTTTTTTATTCTTATTTTTATTTGTATGACTATGAAATGATTAATTTAGCTTAATGGAGAAATGAAAATTCATATAATCAATTTCAACTTGTTTGGGATTAATGAAGAGTTAAATGTTGTTGTTGTTAGACGATTCCGATGTTTTATCTTTAGAAAGAAAATCCTTATCTTTCTCCATAGAAAACTAACATTAAAAAAGAAAATTAATAAAATTATTTATTTATGTTGATGCTTGAAAATTTTCTCTCTAAAAATAAAATTCTCCTTATAAAGTATATCAATTAATTTTAGAGAAAAATTCAGAAATAGAAAAGATAATACACATAGCAAGGTTCTATAGCTATAATTTCAGTAATTGTGTTACATAGCTATAGTTTTGTTTGTTATAGAGACTGCAGTTTGTATATTTCGCTTGACCGTTTGTATATTTCGCTTGCGAATATACAAATAGGGTAAGCATATATAAATTTAAAATTTATACATTTTGAAATTTTTCAGAATTCTGTTTGTATATTACGCTTGTCAATATACAAATATGATAATGTATTATGAATTTTTTTTAAACCGTATACAAATAGCTTGGGTAAGCATACACAAATTCTCAGTTTATGCAATCAAAAGATAAATTATACAAATTCTGATTTTTTACAATCAGAGACTGAAACATACAAATTCTGAATTTATATAATTGGGAAACAGAATAGCAAAGTTCTGTGAAACTGTAACCATGGATTAAAAATAGTTGAAGCTATAAATATATTACAAAATATACTTTAGATGTTTGTCATTTTGCAGAATTTTTCCTTAATTTTATAATGGTGAATAATATTATATGGACGGAAGTTATCTTGAAAGACCTATCATTTTTTTTCATTAATGAAGGACTTTACTAAAAAACCGTAAAATTGGGGATTAGAATTTAGACTTATATTTATTTATATGAAACATTTAAATGTTGATATTGTTATACAATCCATACATTTGACCTCTAGAGAAGAACATTTTTCTTTCTTTCATAACACAATAACATTAAAAAATTGTTCAAGAGTCCACCAAAAGATTTTTATGCATATCTCAAAAGGACGAAAACTAACACCTTGTAATTGGATTTCTAAAGCTTACCTCAACAACATCAGCTTTTGATTCTTGAGGTTCAAGTAAAGATATGGGAACTTCCATCAATGTTGCAACTTCATCATCAACTTTGTACTGCTTATCCATATCCAAGTTGCAAATATGAAAAAGTTGGTTAAAACTTTTGTAAATTAAAAACTTGTATGAAGTGATGGAGAAGGTTTTTAAAAAAAGATGTGAACTACGCACTTACTATGTTTTATGTAATATTTTAAGAACTTAATCAAACTGATACAATACCAACAAAAAAAACCTAAGAAAAAAAAGGTGTATTCATCAATAGTATACATTATGTAACAAGATCAATGGTGGTTGTGGTCTTGCATCTCTTAAGTTTCACTAAAATCATTGAATGTGTGACAAAAAAATCATCCTAAATTCAATTTTCTTTCAAAAAAAAGTTAAATGTTTTTGAGTTAAATTAATTTTGAAAGCTTCTATTTTTAATTAAATTGTTAAAACTTACTGCAAACTCTATCGCATATTAAATTAACCCTCACCATAGTAATAATTATTTCTCCTGTAGTTTGGCCAAATCTAAGAGGATTGATCTCCTCTATTCTTACCTAGATTTACTACAAATTACATCATTAAATTGGAAAAAAAGAAAAGAAATGACTAGATAAAGAAGGAAAATCATGGAAAACTTAGATCTCTCTGACTAGTGCTAGTGATAAATTTTTCAAACTGGAAAACTACTATGTTATTCATTGCAGTGATTTGTGAAATGACTCTATCTAGTTATTATTAATATAATTATCCTCTCTATCTAAAAACATGTATGCATTTTTTTAGAAAAGTTAAAATATGAAAAGATCATTTGAGATAGTTTGGTCATGCCATAGGTTGAGACTATGGAAAATAGTGGTATTAAATATTATGAGGAAGAAGATTTTCTATGAGGACTTATCATTTTTTGTTTTAATACACAACAGAGAAAAATATGTGTATGGGTGATATCTACTAGTAAGTATTAAGTAGTATTTATGTCTCATATGTTTTTGCATTAATAAAGATTTAATTTTAAACCTTCATATATTAGCTATTAAATCTCTATGTTTTTAGGTTTGAACCTTAACCATTAAGTAAATCTTGTTATGATGCAACAATTTATTGGCTCTGGATAGATATAAATGATTAGATCTATAACAAAGTCTCATATCATTAACATGTCTATTCAAAGGCTTCTAAAAATATTATAGTTCATTAATTCAATCAATTCACTACTAACACCATACTCCATCTTTATTAATCATCATCATCATTGTTCACAATTATCAACTATTAACATCAACACAACTACCATCACTACAATCAACAATAAAATCTAACATCAAATATTTAACTTATTTTTATTTGTATGAGTATTTATATGTTGTCGCGAAATGATTAAATTGTTTTAGCTCTAGAGTAGAACATTCTTTTTCTTTCATAACACAATTATCATAAAAAATTTGTTCAAGTATCTATCAAAAAATATTGTATATAGCTTATAAGGAAAAATATTAAGCATCTTATAAGTAGAAATGTTTTTCAAAAGCTTATGTCACGCCCCGAGCCTACACCCTCGGCGGGACCGACACTCCGAGACCATTGTTGGCCCCAAGTGAACCCTTGGCCTGGCTTTCTTAACTCAACAGAACTTAACTCAACAACATAACTCAATGTAAGGAAAGGTTATAACCAACCAACTGATAAAAACTAGCCAAAAAGGCAACTCGAGTCTCAAAATAGAATATTTACATATATACATAGATAAGAGACTCAAAACTAACTGACTGACTGTCTATGAAGCCTCTAAAATACTGAGATGGATGTTGGGACAGACCCCGCAACATCCTAATAGAACAACACTAAGAACACAAAATAATTGAGTCCTCCAGAATGGAAGGAAGCTCACCACTGACTCGGGAGTGCTCATCTGGATCAACGACGTGCAGGATGCTGATCCGGGGTACCTGTATTTGCATCGTCACAAGATGCAGGCCAACTGGCATCAGTACATGGAATGTACGAGTATGCGAGCTGGAAACTAAGCAACAAAGGCTAGAAGGAAATCTGGAAGAAATTGAAATAGCTTACCTGGCTAAACTCAACTTGACCTGACTGACTTCTTTCAATATAAGGCAATTTAAAACAAGTGCGATATAAAGAAAGACTGTTTAAAACCTGTTATAAACTCTGTGTGTATACAAAGATACAATAAGCCTGAGATGTATATAAAATACAATACTTTCTGTGTATGAAAATAAAATAACTGTTATGGGAGTTTCTCTAACCGACAACCATCACATGAGAGCTATAGTGATGATACAGCGATCGACCTCACGCTGCCATAGCATCTTATACCCGGCCAAAGGTATAAGACATGAACTGTCTAATGGATCAACTAGTCTAATCTGAAAAGGATTCATCTAAAAAGTATGATCCTTTTCTACCCATGGTGGCTAACATAGTTCTATGGTGGTTGTGGGTTCTTTGAACGCTCCCCCAATTCGGTGCTCGATACTACTCCCAAAAATGTACTGGCTGATATGAGATAATTACTCAAAAACTAGCCCGAAGGCTCTTTTGGAAATCTCAATTTCCAACCTTGTTTAAATGTAAAAACATTTCTTTAAAACTTCTTTGAGAATACATAGTTCCCTAATAACTTTGAGAAATGAACTCAACTTGGAACTCTTAACTCTTTACTCTTTACTTGACTTGCAACTTGAGCCTTAGAATGAAGTGAAAACGTTCAATAAAGACTCTTGAACAACTTTGTAAACTTACTTGAACTAAATTCTTAACTTTGCTTGACTTGACTCTAACTTCCCTTTAACTTGATACTAACTTGCCTTGAATTGAACTATGGATTCAAGGTATATGATCACACGTATTTGGATGAGTTCGGGATGTTTAGAAACACTTTGGGGTGTTGGAAACAACTAGGGAACATAGGTATAACACCTAGGAACATGCATGAGGAAGCATGGAAAGAATAGGAAAACTTAGCGCTCTTGGCGCTCTGAGAGGCGCGGAGCGCCAGACCCAAAACTTCAGAGAAGGCTTGCTGGCGTACTGAGAGGCGCGCCGCCCCAAGGGGAAAACCTCAGAGCCCCTTTTGGGGCACGCTGGCAGGCGCGACGCGCCGACCCCTTTCCCAGAAAACTCGACTTTTCTCCCTCTTTTCTTTCACTCTAAACCACCCTAACTTCAAGGGTTCCAATCCCAACCACTAAGGATCATAAATTCCCTCAACATACAATATATTATAACTCAATACACAACCCAATCATATCCCACAACCAACAATAACTTCAACAACACAACTAACAACATCAATAACAACTAACAACTTCAACAACAATTCCAATCTTTTGTCAAATCATAAAATGAGTTTGGTGTGTGGGGGAAAAGATCAACCCACACAAAGAACTCACATACCTTGATAGGGATCACCCCCGACGATTTCCATGACGGAAACTTGTTGATCTCCTCTTCTTCTCTTCTTCTTCTCCTTCTTCTCTTCTTCACTCTCAAGAACCCTAACTTTCTCTCTTTAAAATGGGATAAAAATGATCCAAAATCAGCCTAACACACCATATAATTCCAAAAGAAATGGCTAGGGAAAAGACCAAAATGCCCTTAATTTTCCGGACAGATTTCCCTGCCAACTGCCCAACTTCTAAAGGGCATAACTCGCTCATACAACCTCGGAATTGAGCAAACTCGGCGGAGTTGGAAAGATCATTCCACAAACTTCACAACCATAACTGGAACTACTCCTAACTCCTCCTGATCTGGAAGTTATGACTACTCAAAGTTGACCAAAAACTCACTGATTTCCACACTTAGCCAATTTTCCAGATTTTTAAATTTTTCCAAAAATGACTATTTCCAAATTTCAAGCTTTCCCATAGTTATTTCAAATTGCCGGATGTTACAATATCTCCCTCTTGGGAACATTCGTCCTCGAATGAGGTTACTCTTACAAAGCTAAGGGTGTAACATCAACTCAACACCCAATAAACAACCATGCAAACACAACAACAACCACAACATGCTCATTATAATTAAAAGAGCACTAAGAAGGAAATTAATACCTTAATCTGCGTTTCCTACGGATTGAAAGAGATGTGGATATCTCTTCTTCATGTCCTCTTCGGCTTCCCAAGTTGCTTCCTCAACAAATTGGTTCCTCCAAAGGACCTTGACTGAGGCTACCTCTTTCATTCTCAACCTACGAACTTGACGATCTAAAATCTGAACAGGCACCTCCTCATAAGATAAGTTATCCTTGATCCTAATACTTTCAGTTGGTAGGATCAATGAAGGATCGCATATGCACTTCTTCAACATGGAGATGTGAAATACCGGATGAACCGCTTCTAGTTCCTGTGGTAACTCCAACTCATAAGCAACATTGCCAATTCTCTTGGCTATGCGGTAAGGTCCAATATACCGGGGACTAAGTTTCCCCTTCTTACCAAACCTCATAACCCCTTTCATGGGCGAAACTTTTAAATACACCCGATCATTTACTTCAAATTCTAACGCCCTCCTCCTAACATCAGTGTAGGATTTCTGACGACTCTGTGCCATTTTCAACCTCTGTTATATCACTTTCACCTTCTTCATAGCTTGATGAACTAAATCTGGTCCTATCAACTGTGCTTCACCAACTTCAAACCATCCAATAGGAGATCTACATCTTCTCCCATATAGAGCTTCGTATGGAGCCATCTGGATGCTAGAGTGATAACTATTATTGTAGGCAAACTCGATGAGAGGTAGGTGATCATCCCAATTACCTTTGAAATCCATCACACAAGCTCTCAACATATCTTCTAGAGTTCGAATAGTGCGCTCTGCTTGCCCATCAGTCTGAGGATGAAAGGCGGTACTTAAGTTCACCTTCGAACCCAAGCCTTTCTGAAAAGATTTCCAGAACTGTGCAGTGAACTGTGCACCTCTATTTGAAATAATGGAGATTGGGACTCCATGAAGTCTCAGTATCTCTTGAACATACAGCTTGGCATAATCTTTTGCTGAATTGGTAGTCTTTACCGGTAGAAAATGCGCTGACTTTGTCATTCGGTCGACAATCACCCAAATAGAATCATGTTGTCTGCGAGACCTTGGCAACCCTGTGATGAAATCCATATTGATCATCTCCCACTTCCATTCCGGAAGTTCTATCCTCTGAGCTAAACCACCGGGCCTTTGGTGTTCAACTTTCACTTGTTGACAATTTGGACACTTAACAACAAACTTTGCAATGCCCTTCTTCATGCCATTCCACCAATAGACTTCTCTTAAGTCACGATACATCTTGGTGGAACCCGGATGAATGGAATATCTAAAGCTATGAGCTTCTTCCATAATCCTCTCTTGAAGCCCATCTACCAAAGGTATGCACAATCTACCTTGATACCTCAAAACACCATCTCCCCCTTGTTCAAAAGCTAACACTCTTTGCTTTTGAACATTTGCCTTCAACTCAAGCAAAATGGGATCTTGATCTTGTTTCTCTTTCACTTCTGACACTAGTGATGACTCGGCCCCGTTTGCCACTATTATTCCTCCTTCTACGGAATCTGTAAGTCTGACTCCCAGACATGCCAGTCTGTGCACATCTTTTGCTAACTCTCTCCTTCCTTCTTCAATATGGGTGGTGCTACCCATAGACAACCTGTTCAAGGAATCAGCAACAACATTAGCCTTACCTGGGTGGTAAAGAATACTCAGATCATAGTCCTTGAGAAATTCTAACCACATCCTCTGTCTGAGATTAAGCTCTTTCTGAGTAAGCACATATTGAAGGCTCTTGTGATCAGTGAATACGTCGACTTGCACACCATACAAGTAATGACGCCATATCTTCAAAGCGAACACTACAGCCGCTAACTCTAAGTCATGGGTTGGGTAATTCTTCTTATGAACTTTCAACTGTCTAGAGGCATAAGCTATAACCTTGCCATTCTGCATTAGGACACAACCCAAACCAATTCTAGATGCATCACAATACACCACAAGACCTTGAGTACCTTTTGGTAGCGTCAAAACTAGAGTTGTAATCAATCTCTTTTTCAATTCCTGAAAGCTTTTCTGACAAGCTTCAAACCATTGAAATTTCACTGCTTTCTGAGTCAACTTCATCAAAGGAGATGCAATAGATGAGAACCCCTCAACAAACCTTCTATAATAGCCAGCTAAACCCAAGAAACTCCTAATTTCAGTTAGAGATGTGGGTCTAGGCCAATTCTGCACTGCCTCAATTTTCCGAGTATCAACTTTAATTCCATCACCGGACACCATGTGGCCTAGGAACGCCACAGACCTAAGCCAAAACTCACACTTAGAGAACTTGGCATACAACTCCTTGTCTTTCAAAGTCTGAAGAACTATTCTGAGATGGCTAGTATGCTCTTCTTCATTCCTTGAATAGACTAGTATGTCATCAATGAAGACGATAACAAACGTATCTAAATAAGGTTTGAAGACTCGATTCATCAAGTCCATGAAAGTTGTTGGTGCATTGGTCAAACCAAATGACATGACTAAAAACTCATAATGACCGTACCGGGTCCTGAAAGCTGTCTTTGGAATATCAGACTCCCTTACTCTTAACTGATGATAGCCTGATCTGAAGTCAATCTTTGAAAAACAAGTGGCACCCAGAAGCTGATCGAAAAGATCATCAATCCTCGGAAGAGGGTACTTGTTCTTGATGGTAACCTTATTCAACTGGCGGTAATCTATACACATCCTAAGGGAACCATCTTTCTTTCTCACAAACAAGACCGGAGCACCCCAAGGTGAGACACTCGGTCTAATGAAACCCTTTTCTAAGAGATCTTTCAAATGCTCTTTCAACTCTTTCAATTCTGCTGGTGCCATTCTATATGGTGGAATAGAGATAGGACGAGTATCTGGAATGAGATCTATGCCGAAATCTATTTCTCTCTCAGGAGGAATTTCGGGTAGATCATCAGGGAAAACTTCTAGATACTCTCTTACTACAGGAACTGACTGAAAAGGAGGTACCTCAACACTAGAGTCATTAACTCGGACTAAGTGATAGATACAACCCTTTGAAACTAACTTTCTTGCCTTAAGGTACGAAATGAAATGACCCTTAGGCACTACTGAACTACTACTCCACTCTAAGACTGGCTCATTCGGAAACTGAAACTTGACTACTCGAGTTCTACAATCTATCGATGCATAACTAGCATGAAGCCAATCCATGCCTAGAATGACATCGAAATCTACCATGTCTAATTCAACCAAATCAGCCATGGTGCTCCTGTGACTGATAGAAATAGGACAATCACGATAGACTCTTTCCGCTAGAATAGACTCCCCTACAGGTGTAGAAACACAAAAGGGTTCACAAAGTCTTTCAGGAAGAACATCAAACTGATTTGCAATATAAGGAGTTACAAAATATAGACTTGCTCCTGGGTCTAACAAAGCATACACATCAAAAGCAAAGACTTTGATCATACCAGTGACAACATTCGGAGAATTCTCTTGCTCATGGCGACTGGTGATGGCATAGAGGCTATTTGCTCCTCCGTCGGTACTAGAAGTAGCTCCTCTAGGTGCCGTCCTGCCTGGTGGAACAACTGAAGAAGACTGGGCTTTATTGCCCCTCATTACCCTGCCTATTCTTTGGACACTCTCGCATGAAATGTCCATTCTGACCACACCTGAAACAACCAATGGAGCCCTCTCGACAAATACCTGAGTGGTTCCTACCACACTTGGCGTAGGCAGGAGGCTTACTACTCCCTTGCGCCATACTACCCGAAGATTGCGCTGGTCTAGCCCTGAAGTCCCTTGAATTCTGGACATTAAATTCACCTCTGTATCTGGGTGCAGGTGCTCTAGCAGATGATGGAGTAGGTCCCTTTTGCCTTTACTGAAAGGAGGAACGGTTTGAATTACCTTTCTGCTGCCCGGACTCATTACTGGACTTCGCTCTCTTATTTCTAAACTCTTCTCTGTCCCTCAGCTTCTCTTCCTCAACCTATTGCACATAGACCATCAACCTAGATATGTACATGTCCCCGATAAGCATTGCAGCCCTACCTTCCTTACTTGATAACCGAGACAACCCAACAACAAACAAACTCATTCTATTCCTCGTGTCCGCAACCATCTCCGGAGCATAGCGGGATAGTTGGGTGAACTTCAGACTGTGCTCATGAACACTCAAAGACTCATGTTTAAGTGTGAGGAACTCACGTACCTTGGCCTCTATCAATTCTCGAGGAAAGAAATGCCCCAAGAAAGCTTCCTCAGAAGAGGCCCAACTTGCAGGTGGTGCGTTCTCATCTCTGCCCTCTTTCCACTAGTCGAACCAAGTTCTAGCAACATCCTTCAATTGATATGCATCTAGTTCAACCTGCTCAATATCTGCCACATGCATCACATCAAAAATCTTCTTCAACTCCTCAATGAAGTCCTCTGGATCTTCAGTAGTACTCGAACCCATGAAACTCGGAGGATTCATCCCCAAGAACTCACGGATCCTAGAAGTGTCAGCTCCTTCCTGTCGAGCTCCCCTTTGCTGACCAATCTGATTAGCTACAACTTGACTCAACATCCTAATTGCCTCTCTGAACTCGGCATTAGAAACTTCCCCTTGATCTTGCACTCCCGGTGCATAGGGTAACTCCTGCTCATCAACATAACGTCTAGGAAGACGCCCTCTACCAAATCTTCGTGGAGGCATGACTATCTGAAATACACGTAAGCATAAATTAGTAAGAAACTTTTTAGAGATAAACTCTAACGCATGAGATGAGTGTGAAAGAAATGAGAAATCTTCCTAAATGTTGTAGCCTCCCAATTATAGATGTGGCGCGCTTCACACCGATAACTAGGACTCTACAGACACGGCTTCATACACTCCCTAGGACTCTTGAACTCTGTGCTACGATACCAAGTTTGTCACACCCCGAGCATACACCCTGGGTGGGACCGGCACTTTGAGACCATTGCTGGCCCCAAGCGAACCTTTGGCCTGGCTTTCTTAACTCAGCGGAACTTAACTCAACAGCATAACTCAATGTAAGGAAAGGTTATAACCAACCAACTGATAAAAACTAGCCAAAAAGGCAACTCGAGTCTCAAATTAGAATATTTACATATATACATAGATAAGAGACTCAAAACTAACTGACTGACTGTCTATGAAGCCTCTAAAATACTGGGGTGGTTGCTGGGACAGACCCCGCAACATCCTAATAGAACAAAACTAAGAACACAAAATAATTGAGTCCTCCGAAATCTAAGGAGGCTCACCACTAACTCTGGAGTGCTCAGCTAGATCAACGACGTGCAGGATGCTAATCCGGGGTACCTGTATCTGCATCGTCATAAGATACAGGCCAACTGGCATCAGTACATGGAATGTACGAGTATGCGAGCTGGAAACTAAGCAACAAAGGCTAGAAGGAAATCTGGAAGAAACTGAAATAGCTTATCTGGCTCAACTCAACTCGACCTGACTGACTTCTTTCAATATAAGGCAATTTAAAACAAGTGCGATATAAAGAAAGACTGTTTAAAACCTGTTATAAACTCTGTGTGTATACAAAGATACAATAAGCCTGAGATGTATATAAAATACAATACTTTCTGTGTATGAAAATAAAATAACTGTTGTGGGAGTTTCTCTAACCGACAACCATCACATGAGAGCTATAGTGATGATACAGTGATCGACCTCACGCTGACAGAGCATCATATACCCGGCCAAAGGTATAAGACCTGAACTGCCTAATGGATCCACTAGTCTAATCTGAAAAGGATTCATCTAAAAAGTATGATCCTTTTCTACCCATGGTGGCTAACATGGTTCTATGGGGGCTGTGGGTTCTTTGAACGCTCCCCCAATTCGGTGCTCGATACTACTCTGAAAAATGTACTGGCTCTTATGTTTTTAAAACATATTTCTTCCTGCTGATATGAGATAATTACTCAAAAACTAGCCCGAAGGCTCTTTTGGAAATCTCAGTTTCCAACCTTGTTTAAATGTAAAAACATTTCTTTAAAACTTCTTTGAGAATACATAGTTCCCTAATAACTTTGAGAAATGAACTCAACTTGGAACTCTTAACTCTTTACTCTTTACTTGACTTGCAACTTGAGCCTTAGAATGAAGTGAAAACATTCAATAAAGACTCTTGAACAACTTTGAAAACTTACGTGAACTAACTTCTTAACTTTGCTTGACTTGACTCTAACTTCCCTTTAACTTGATACTAACTTGCCTTGAATTGAACTATGGATTCAAGGTATATGATCACGCGTATTTGGATGAGTTCGGGATGTTTAGAAACACTTTGGGGTGTTGGAAACAACTAGGGAACATAGGTATAACACCTAGGAACATGCATGAGAAAGCATGGAAAGAATAGGAAAACTTGGCGCTCTTGGCGCTCTGAGAGGCGCGGAGCGCCAGACCCAAAACTTCAGAGAAGGCTTACTGGCGTACTGAGAGGCGCGCCGCCCCAAGGGGAAAACCTCAGAGCCCCTTTTGGGGCGTGCTGGCAGGCGCGACGCGCCGACCCCTTGCCCAGAAAACTCAACTTTTCTCCCTCATTTCTTCCACTCTAAACCACCCTAACTTCAAGGGTTCCAATCCCAACCACTAAGGATCATAAATTCCCTCAACATACAAAACCCAATCATGTCCCACAACCAATAATAACTTCAACAGCACAACTAACAACATCAACAACAACTAACAACCTCAACAACTTCAACAACAATTCCAATCTTTTCTCAAATCATGAAATGAGCTTGATGTGTGGGGGAAAATATCAACCCACACAAAGAACTCACATACATTGATAGGGATCACCCCCGACGATTTCCACGACGGAAACTTGTTGATCTCCTCTTCTTCTCTTCTTCTTCTCTTCTTCACTCTCAAGAACTCTAACTTTCTCTCTTTAAAATGGGATAAAAATGATCCAAAATCAGCCTAACACACCATATGATTCCAAAAGAAATGGCTAGGGAAAAGACCAAAATGCCCTTAATTTTCCGGACAGATTTCCCTGCCAACTGCCAAACTTCCAAAAGGCATAACTCGCTTATACAAACTCGGAATTGAGCAAACTCGGTGGCGTTGGAAAGATCATTCCAAAAGCTTCATAACCATAATTGGAACTACTCCTAAATCCTCCTGAGCTGGAAGTTATGACTACTCAAAGTTGGCCAAAAACTCACTGATTTCCACACTTAGCCAATTTTCCATATTTTTAATTTTTTCCAAAAATGACTATTTCCAAATTTCAAGCTTTCCCATAGTTATTTCAAATTGCCGGACGTTACAGCTTTCTTCTAAATAATCCATTAACATTGCATCTTCATCACCACAAACTTTGTGCTGGTTATCCATATTCTAGTAGAAAATAAAAAAACACGTAGAAAGATCTTTTGTAAGATGGAAATATTTTATGAAGTAATAGAAAAGGTTTTTAAAAAAGATCAAAACTTCTAGCTTGCTAGTATATTATATTTATGTGTCAAGTAATATCTTAAGAACTTAATCAAAGCGCTAGAATACCTACAAAAAAAAAGTCAAAGTAAAAGATGTTTGTCCATCAATTTATATATTCCGTAACAAGAATAATTATTGTTGTGGTCATGCATCTCAAACAATTTATAAAGTACATTGGATGTGTGATAAAAAAAAATTAGTCTTAATCAAACTTTCTTTTGGAAAAAGTTACAAATTTTGGAAAAAATCAACTTTTAAAGTCTCTGTTTTTGAGAAAAAATTTAAAGGCGCCCACAACCTCTAGATCTATCACAATTTAAATTAATTTTCACCCATAACAATAATTATTTCTATTTTAATGGTCAAACCTAAGATAATAAATCTCCTTTATTAGAACTTGCATTCTTGAAATAAAAATATATGGTTAGGTAAAAAGAGGGAAAAAGTATGAAAAGCTTAGATCCATCAAATAAAATCGAATTTAGATCTATTGTGATCATGCATCTCTCAAGATTCATTGGATTAGTGGTCAAAAAATTCATCTCAAATTTAAATTTCTTTTAAAACAAATTAAGAAATTTGGAGAAAATCAATTTAAAAAACTTCTCAGTCCAAGAAAATTGTTAAAAGTGGTTGCTACCTTTAGATCTATATAACAAGTTAAATTTATTCCCACCATATCAATAATTATTTCTTTTTAAATTTGGTCAAACTCAAAATGATCGATCTCCTCTCTTTCTCCCTAGATGTACTAGAACTTGCATCCATAAAATAGTAAGAGAGTATTAATAGCATCAAAGAAAAAGAAAAAAAGAAAAACATCCTAGATAATTTGATAAGAAAAGATATATATATACAGATAGATCAATGAAATTAACAAGGCATAAGTGTAAACCTCAAACTTTTTTGTAGCCGTTTAACTGGATTAAGAATCTTGTTCTAATAGCATGAACACAAAAGGCGGAGAAGGCAAAGTGAGAGTAAAATGAAACTAGCTATATATATACTTAGTGTCTTTACTTTTGTTTTCTTTTGAACACTATTTTGGTTGGTAGAATTAAAGGCAAATTAATGTAATCTTCTTTTTGAATGGTTTTTGTGTGTGTTTGAGATAATCTCCTAAATAGTCATTCAAATATGGAAAATATTTCACTAAAATTATTTTTAATTGTTTTTCCTATAAAGTCATCCAACTGTAACTTTATGTCCAAAAAAGGAAAAAATCATTTCTCTCAATAGATTTCTTAGTTGGCATACCATGTCGTATTAATTTCTTATCCTCGTCTCATGTATGATAACACCTAAATTAAATTTTAGTACCAAAATATTAAATGTAGTTGTTTAATTTTATATAAATATCATTTTAATTTCTTAATTATTTTGAAATGAAATCATATCATCCTAACGAGGATGATATTGTCATGACTAAGACCGTCGTGAGTGGTACCAACACTAATCAACCTGGTGGGAGAACCAACTACTAACCCGAACCAACCAACACTACATAAATCAAACCAAGTCTTAGCATAAAAATAAATAAAACCATTAAGTTACTAGAGAATTGAATCCTTATAAACTCAATTAGATAATTAAAACAATTGTGACGCGGAAATTACCCCAAGAACTCAAAGTCATCATACCAAAACTCTAAATAATTAAACTTGAGATGCAACCTCGAAACTGAACATCAACTAAAACCTATAAGTCTATGCCTGAATAAATGGACAAGAAGATGTAGAAGAATCTATGGTAGCCTGAAAGATGGAGCTCACCCTTTGACTCGAAATTAGAAGTCTCTCCACAGAAGTCTCGAAATAACCGCCGAAAGATGTCCTGTACTCAACATGAAAAAAAAAGCATATGCAGTACCAGTATACAAACCATAGAGTACTAGTAGGATCACATGGCCAGACCAAGATATGAATGTAAATGGTCACTAGAATATAGTAACATAGAACAATGTATAACATAACAACCATTATCAACCACATAGACTTTGAGTCACATGTCATGAAACAAAAACACTTGGGTCAAATAATGCATAACTACATGTCACACATGATCACAATGCAAAAATCGGGTCCTATCAAGGAACTAAAAATCACTTACATAGAACTCTCACGGAACCCAAACCCTGGTTGTTAGTGTGCCGACATGGTACCCGAGCATACATAGTTAGTTTACCAGTATGGTAACCGAGTTATTCATTGTTAGTGTACCAGTGTGGTGCCAAGCCAACCAGTAATCACAAACATTCATCAACAATCACAAAGCATAATGAACAAGGCAACTTGAAAATCACAAGTTCATTACATGAGATTACCTACATGATGTCATTTCATATGTGTCCCTACCATGAATTGCAAAAATGATACTATGAAATAGTCAACATGCATACATACATAGTTGGAAACATTGTCACGAACCAAAAAATGTGTTTCATGGCATTCTTTTTATCCCACCAAGGCAAGACAACCTAAAACCCAAAGATAATGATAAAAAGTGGAAGTAAAGAAAGAATACAAGTCTAGCACCATAATGTAATGCAAAAATCATAATAAACTTAAATAAACTATAACACCTTAGAAATGTAACTAAGACTAAACAAGAGGAAAATTGTGGAGCACAGAGGGGGGTATAGATCGTGAGTAGGACCACGACTCGTCACCCTCATTCTGACTCACACCCAACAACAAGGTGGAGGACAAAGAACCCTTACAAGGGCCATGGAACTCCACACGTAGTCGTCAGGTTAGCATTGAAAACAAACAAAAACCACCCAAGGACCTGTGAGGAACCACAGACCACTAGACGGTCCGTGGAACCCCACACGGGTCGTTAAGTAGCCCTTGAAAAATGACCCAGTACTACCCTAACTTCTGTGAGGAACCACGGTTTCCCATACGGCCTGTGGTGCTTCACACAGTCCATGAATGGGCCCGTGAAAAAGGACTGTCAACTTTTAAGTCAGGGTCATTTTGTCTTTTCCCCTATGAGTTAGGCACTTAAACTACGTCATTTTATGCCTAAACTACATCTTTTTACTCAGTCTAAGCCTAATAATCTAGTTAGAAATAACCTAGAACCCTCATTTTCCTAAAATCATCTAACTTAGAAAGAAAATGTTAGAAAGAGGCGACAATTTCTACCAAGAACAAGCAGATGTTTTCTTTAAGTTCAGCCCCGAAATCCAAAGGATGTCTCCGTAGTTTTCATCAGCAGGTATGTTGGATTTCGCTATTGGGTTTCTTTGACTTATTAGGTCCCTATAATTTAGTTAGTTCTTCGATTTCTCATAAACTTTTCAGACCTAGGGTTTCCAGATTTTAAAGATTTGTTTTGATTTTAGCTGTTATAGTTTCCATTATCTAAATAAAATGTTTCTTGGTGAATTAGTATTGTTACATGCATAGAACTCATAACCCTATCTTGTGTAAATTTATCATACTTGCAAGGAAAATCAGACAAAATCTTTCCTCAAAATTCGAATGACATATCTTCAGTATATATATGTTTCATTCTCAGTTAGCATATTAGTACTTTGAGCTACTCATTATTTTAGTGCATTTTAGCTTTTCATATTCAACTGGGAGTAGACTTAATACCGAGTTGGACTAGGGTTCAAGTACCCTTAAGTCCCAAAACTACGTGTCCGCGTAGGTTTATAAGTCCCCTCTGTTGGGCATCAATTTTAGTGATCACACCACAATCATCCCTTTATACCTCTCGCAAGGTATATTGGGTCCTCTCGATGAGGCGTATAAATCAAACTCCACATTTAGCTCACATTGTTTATGTTTGTTAATTGGACCTCCCGTAGTCAGACTCTTATTGCATTCACCATATTTTTAGCATTTACATCAGTATACAGTGTAGTATACAGACTCTTATTGCATTCACCATATGTAGGTTCAGGCATTCAACATCCAGATCACTCTTAGTTCGACTCTCGGTCTGAATTCAGTAGCTTTAGTAGTGAGTCCTCATACTTCGAGGACAATAGACATTCTTTACTTTTCAATCTTTATTTCAGTTTTCAGTCTTGTTAGAGTTAGCTAGGGGAATGTCCCAGCAACTCAATTCAGCTAGAGTGTTTTTAGACAATAGTAGTAGATTCAGCTCGAGTTGTTAAGTGTTATTTCATTCATCACCAAATTCTTATGATATCATATATATTCAGACTAGTTGGATTTTTCCCATTCAAAATATCCATTGTTTTTAGCTTCCGCATAGTATATGATTTACTTAGTTATTTTTTTAGTATGCTTACTATATGTCAAACTCAAGGTTAGCTTAGGGTCACACATGATCCTAGGTCTCGTGTTACGTCTCAGGGGTAGCCTTGAGGCATGACAAACATCGTATGAGAGAATCAGGTTCAACATTCTTAGGGTGTCTGAGATCCGCACTAAGCACAACTTCTTTCATGGGTACGTAGCGCACCATACCTATGAGGGAGAGGATACTAGGTGTTCTAAGAAAATTTTTCTTTTGTTATTCCTATCATGTGTAAAGTGTGATTCAACTTCTCATTTCTAATCCGTTGTTATGCATTTCAGATTATGCCTCCTCACAGAGCTAACACATGAAATGCTAACGCGGTTCCTCCAGTCCTGAATAATGAGGTTATAATTGCAGAATTCCAGAATGTGATCCAGCTTTTAGCTCAGACCATAGCCAACTAGAACAATAAGCAGACCCCAGTTCCTGCAAACCCCAGTGGTTGATCAGCTGCAGCCAGAGTTCGAGACTTTGTGCTTATGAATCCTCCTGAGTTTCTAGGGTCGAAGGTAGGTGAGGAACCATATAACTTCATTGATGAGGTCAAGAAGATTCTTTAGGTAATGTAAGTCACAGGTACTGATAGGATGGAGTTGCCATCCTATCATCTTAAGGATGTGGCTCATATCTGGTTCATATAGTGGAAAGACAACAGGGGTGCAGATGCAGCACCTGTGACATAGGACTACTTTGCTGGAGCATTTCTGGACAGGTTCTTCCCAAGAGGGTTCAGGGAGGCTAAGTCCTATGAATTCATAAACTTGAAGTAGGGTTCAATGTCAGTCCAATAATACAGGCTGAACTTCACCCAGCTCTCTAGCTATGCTCCACATATGGTTGCCGATTTAAGAGCACAAATGAGCAAGTTCTTGTTTGAAGTATCCGATTTGGTTAAGACTGAGTGAATGAAAGCCATGTTATTTGGATGTATGAATATCTCCTGACTAATGATACATGCTCAACAAGTTGAGGGAGATAAGCTTAGGGAAATGGCCAAGGATACCAAAAAGGCTAGGACGGGTAACTATGAATACTCTCAATAGAGGTCGGGTGGTGGAAATCGCACAAAGTTTTAGCAGAGGTCTACAACCCTAACACCTTCATAAGCTAGCGCTCCGTCCCCCAGGTTTCAACATGATCAGAAAGGGAAAGCATCAGTCTCTAAGTCACAAGGGAGTGCTTCAGGTAACCAAACTTTCCCAACTTTTCCAAAGTGTGGTAAGAATCATCCAAGAGAGTATCTTGCCGTCAGAGAGGGGTTCTTTGGGTGTGGTTAGTCCTGTCATAGGTTGAAGGATTACCCTTCTTCAAGTCAAGGACAAGGAGGTAACATGGCTCAATCTACAACTTCAGCAACTCCAACGGGTTGCCCCAGTCAGCAAGGTGCTACGTCTTGTACATATAGTGGTCAGTGCTAGAACACGTTGTATGCTCTTCAAGCTCGCGAGGAACAAGAAGGTTCTCCTAATGTGGTCACTAGTATGTTGTACGTCTTCCATTTAGAATTTTATACACTGTTAGATCCACGGGCTACACTTCCTTTGTAACTCCTTATATAGAAGTAAACTTTGGTGTCAGTCCGAAAACTCTCTCAGAATCCTTCTCAGTCTCTACTCCAGTTGGTGACCCAGTTATAGCTAGACGGGTATACAGAAATTACACTGTCATAGTTTCCCAGAAAGTCACCTCAGCAGACCTTGTAGAGTAAGAAATGGTAGATTTCGATATCATTATAGGCATAGATTGGTTACATTCCTGTTATGCCTCAGTCGATTGTAGAACTATAATTATTTAAATTTTGTTTCCAAATGAGCCAGTCTTAAAGTGGAAGGGTAGTAAATAATTTCATGTAGGTCGATTTATCTATTACCATAATGTCAAGCAAATGATTTCTAATAGGTATATCTATATTCTTATTCGAGTTAAGGATTAATACTCCAAAACCCCAACTCATGAGTCAGCCATAGTCGTAAATGAGTTTCCAGAAGTGTTTCCAGAAGATCTTCCCGGAGTCCCTCCCGAAAGGGTAATCAACTTTAGAATAGATCTCCTTCCATATACCCAGCCTATTTCGATTCCTCCTTATAGAATGGATCCAGCTAAGCTAAAGGAATTGAAAGAATAGTATAAAGACATTTTATATAAGGTCTTCACCAAACCCATTATCTCTCCATGAGGTGCTCTAGTGTTGTTCGTGAAAAGGAAAGACGATTCTCTCAGAATGTGCATTTACTATCATCATTTGAACAAAGTCACAATCAAGAATAAGTATCTCATCCCAAGAATTGATGACTTGTTCGACCAACTTCAGGGTGATAGTTTATTTTCTAAGATAGACCTCAGATTCGGCTATCATTAGCTCAGAGTTAGAGATAGTGAAATCCCAAAGAAAACCTTCAGGACTCGATATGGTCAATATGAATTTGTAGTTATGTCTTTAGGACTAACAAATGGTCATGCAGCTTTCATGGAATTATTGAACAAGATGTACCGTAATCTATGAGAAGTGTTTTGATAGAACAACATGAAGAGAGACATCACAGATTTTGTGGCTAAGTGTCCTAATTATCAACAGGTTAAAGTAGAACATCAAAAACTAGGAGGTGTGACTCAAGATATTAACATTCCTACATGGAAGTGAGAAGTGATAAACTTGGATTTCGTTATGGGTTCACCTCGTACTCGCAGAAATATGACTCCATTTGTGAGATAGTGGACAGAGTTATTAAGTCAACTAACTTCTTGGTTGTCAAGTCTACAAATTCAGTTGAGGATTTCACCAGACTTTAAATCAGTGAGTTACTAAGGTTGCATGGGGTTCCATTTTCTATCATCTTAGATGGGGGGGTCCTCAATTTACCTCTTATTTTTGGAAATTGTTTCAAAAAGGTCTTGGTACTCAAGTAAATCTCAGTACAACTTTTCATTCGCTGATGGATGGTCGGGCAGAGCATACCAGTCAGACCTTAGAGGACACGTCGAGAGTTTGCGTTAACAATTTCAAGGGTAGTTGGGATGATCACCTACCTCTCATAGAATTCACCTTTAATAATAGCTTTCATTCCAGTATTCAGATGGGCCATTATGAGGCATTGTATGGGCGTAGATGTAGGTCCCCTGTTTGTTTGTTCAAAGTACGAGAAGCAGCCTTAATAAGGCCAGATTCGGATCATGAGGCTATGGAGAAAGTTCATCTCATCAGAGATAGACTAAAGACACCTCAGAGTCATTAGAAGTGCTATGCAGATATAAGGAGAAGGGACTTAGAGTTTGAAATCGATGATTGGATTTCCTGAAAGTGTCACCCATGAAGATGGGTGATGAGATTTGGCAAGAAAGGGAAGCCCAATTCCAGGTATGTAGGTCCTTCAAGAATCATGAAAATGGTTGGTAATGTGGCTTATGAGTTAGAGTTGCCAGCAAAATTAGCAACGGTTCACCTAGTCTTTCACATTTCCTTGTTGAAGAAGTGTGTGGGTGATTCGGCATCAATAGTACCTTTAAAGAGTGTTGTTGTGAAGGATAGCCTCACATATGAAGAGGTACCAGTTGAAATTAATGGACATCTGGTTCGTAGTTTTAGAAATAAGAAAGTCTCTTCTGTAAAGGTTTAATGGAGGAGTGAGACCACAGAA
The DNA here is from genome assembly GCF_900185275.1 of Solanum verrucosum. Classification (NCBI taxonomy): domain Eukaryota; kingdom Viridiplantae; phylum Streptophyta; class Magnoliopsida; order Solanales; family Solanaceae; genus Solanum; species Solanum verrucosum. The sequence continues at coordinate 5,031,224 of NW_026020177.1, forward strand.
GGAGCTACTTGGGAAACAGAAGCAGCCATGATGGCCAAGTATCCTCACCTTATTCCTTCCGATTAAGTTTCAAATTGAGGTAATAGTTCTTATCCAGACTCTCAGTTTACTCTTGTGTAATTCGGTCTCAACAACTTGTTCTCTCAGTTATCCCTGCATTTCAGCATTTTTGCATGTTCATGGAACTCAGTTAAGTTAGAAATATTTTTCTAGTACTCAGTGGTAGGGACTGCAGCTCATTCCCTCTATACTCTACTTGTTGTCTTCATTTGAGGATGAATGATCCCAAGAGGGAGATATTGTAACACCTAAGAAATCTAACTAATACCGAAAAAGAGAAAAAAGGTGAACCACAGAGGGGGCCATAGACCAATAATCGGACCACAACTCTCCACCCTCATTGTGGCTCACAGCCAGTAACAAGGTGGAGGACCAAGAACCCTTACACGGGTTGTGGAAATCCACATGGGCCATCACGTTGGCAGTGAAAACAAACCAGAACCACCCAATGCCCTGTGAGGAACCATGGACCACTAGACGGCCGATGGAACCCCACACGGGCCGTTAACTGGATCGTGAAAAATGACCAGTACCACCCCAACTTTTGTAAGGAACCACGATTGCCCATATGGCCAATGGTGCTTCATACGGTCCGTGAAAGAGGTCCGTCAGCTTTTAAGTCAAAGTCATTTTGGTCTTTTCCCCCTATGAGATAGGCATTTGAACTATGTCGTTTGATGCCTAAACTACGTTGGTTTACTCGATCTTAGCCTAATAATCTAGTCAGAAACAAACTAGAACCTTATTTTCCTAAAATCATCTATCTTAGAAAGAAAAGGTTAGAAAGAGGAGACAATTTCTCCCAAGAACAAGCAGAGATTTTCTTCAAGTTTAACCCCGACATACAAAGGATTTCTTCATAGTTTTCATCACCAGGTATGTGGGATTTAACTAGTGGGTTCCTTTCATCCATTAGATCCCTAGAATTTAGTCAATTCTTTGATTTCTCATAAACTATTACCTAGGGTTTCTACATTTTAAAGATTTGTTGTAATTTTATCTATTATAGTTTCCATGATATAAATAACCTATTTCTTTGTGAATTAGTGTAGTTCCATGCATAGAACTCAGAACCCTACCTTGTGTAAATTTATGATACTTCATGAATTATACTTGCTAGGCAAATCAGACAGAAAATCATATTTCAAAATTCAAATGCCATATCTTCAGTATATATATGTTGAATTCTGAGTTAGCATATCAGTACTTTGAGCTACTCCGTATTTCAGTGCATTTTATCTTTTCATATTCAGTTGGGAGTAGACAGTGTACCAAGTTAGACTAGGGTTCAGCATACCCTTAAGTCCTAGAACTACGTGCCCGCATAGGTTTACAAGTCCCCTCTATTGGGTATCGATTTTAATGATCACGCCAGAGTCATGCCTCTATACCCCTGGCAAGATATATTGGGTCCTCTCAATGAGGCGTATACATCGAACTCTATTGTTAGCTCACGTGGTTTATGTCGGTTAATAGGACCTCCCACAGTCAGACTCTTATTGTATTAACCATGTTTTCAGCATTTACATCACTATGCAATTCAACAAGTTATCTTCATGATTAGTACTTGGTCATTGCATCCAACTTAATTTTTAGTTATACTTTAGTACAGTTTATTTGTTTGTTCTACGTATTTATATATAGTTCAGCTTAGTATATCTATATCATGCATGCTCATTACATTCAAAGTACCAACACATAATTTTGTGCTACATCATTTTTTTATCTAGGTTCAGGTGTTCCGCATCTAGATCACGCTTAGTTCAACTCCCAATATGACTTTTACAGCTTCACTGGTGAGTAATCATACTTTGAGGAAAATAGGCATGCTTACTTTTTAGTCTTTATTTCATGACCCAAGCCTACACCCTGGACGTGGCTGGCACTCGGGAACCGTTGTTGGTCCCTAAGCGAACCCTCATTCTGGCTGACTACAAGTGGAAGACTAACTCAAGAATACAAAGCTTAAAAACTGAATAAAATTCATGAAACTTACAAATCCTTAACTTAAATAAATAACTCTGAATAAAAATAGAATATTCAACTAGCCAAAAATAGGCAACTCAAGTCTTTAGTACATTTAATAAGATAAATGAAACGGACTTCTCAAACTCTACTATCTATCTACGAAGCCTCTAACTGACAAAGATGGAAATCGAGACAAGACCCACGATATCCTAACAACTGATATAACTGAAAAGTAAATGAAATCTTTCGAGGCAAGGAGGCTCACCAAAGCTAACTCAAACTCCATATGGTATCAACGAAGCTCCTGTTGATGACCCTGAATACCTGCATTTGTATCTCAATATGTGGAATGTACGAGCATGTAAGGGGAACTATAGAGCATAACATAAGCTTCAAACTTGATAAAAAGGGAAACATACTTACCTCTTCTCAAACTTACTCAACTCAAGGAATACTCAAAACTACTCAAACTTACACAACTCAAAAATACTCAAGGATAAGATACTCAACTCCAAAAAACCCAACTCATGATACTCAAGGATAAAGCAATAGTAAAAGACGCAATATATGTGGAAAGTTGTAAAACTGTAGATAACAACTCCATGTATTGAAGAATACAATAATAACTCAGTTTGTATATATAAAAATACAATATAACTCTGTGGCAGTTTCTCTAACCGACAACCACTACTATGAGCCTAAGTGATGACACATCGTCTTGCCCACGCTACCAGAACTGTCCTATACTTTGCCGTCATATAGAACACCTTAACTAAGTGGATCCATTAGTCTATGGTAAAAATCACTAAGGAATCTCTAAAAAGTATGATCCTTTCTACCTATGATGGCTACATGCTTTATGGAGATGTGATTTATCTGAACTCAAATTCGTCCCCATATCAGTGCTCAATACTACTCCCGAAATACTCAACTCATATGTTTAAAAACATAAATTTTTCTTTGATTTGAGATATTACTCAAAAATCTTTCTCCTAAAAGAGATGATACTCAAACTGCTCAAAACTCTTTGGGAAATCTCAATTACCACTCATCTTAAATGTGAAAACATTTACTCTTGGGAATACTTAGTTCTCATGTATCATTTTTAAAGAAAATGAACTTTAATCGTACTATTTACTCAACTCAAAGCTTAAGTCTTAAAACAAAGTTAAAACGTTTGTAAAAGACTTCTTAAAACATGGTTCATGCCGAATTATGGACGTGAACAACTCAATGAAAGGTTTTGAATAACCATAGATAGAACTAAATACTTGGAACTCAAGAACTTCAATGATACTACTCATTTCAAGAATGCTCAACTCAGAGGGTTCATGTGGAATTATGAGCATGAACAACTCAACTCAAGGACTCAAAAATACTTCTTATCTCAAGACTGTTCGACTTATAAGGTCCATGCGGAATTATAGGCATGAACAATTCAACTCAAGGACTTCATGGGTGACATGTAATAGTCCCATGATTAGAAATATAATCTCAAAGGGGATTACAAACTCAATACTCAAGACTTAGAACTTGAAAATACTACTCCTCTCAAAGGTACTAAAATGATGGAGTTCATGCAGAAGTTATGGGCATGAACAACTCGACTCAAGGGTCAAAATATCAATAAGGAACTCATATATACGACTCTTCTCATTCTCATACTTACTTACTCAAAACTTAACTCAAATCAATAGTTGATCTCGAAGGATTCACAATTGAACTCAAAGACTTTCTTGAACTCTACTATTAACTCTCTCTTGAATGTGAATTATGAATTCAAGAGTTATGGTTCATGATATGAAAGGTCTCGTGATGATAAAGTAGACTCATGAATACATTCTTCTCATTCTCATACTCACTTGCTCGAGTCTTGAAACATGTTATTAGAAATTGTAGAAGACTCCTCAAAAAGACTCAAAGGGACTTTCTCAAAAATGTTTGACTCCTCAAAAAGACTCAAAGACTTTCTCAAAAATGTTTGAAAGAACTCTCAAAACTTGACTCTCAACTCTACCTTGAATTTGATTTATGAATTCAAGGTTGTGATTTATGATAGAAAAGATCTTGGGATGCTTAGGAGTGTTTTTAAATAGTTAAACGTGAGAAACGATCAAGAAATCACTGTCTGGAAGCAAGTCCACGACGCGGAGATGCATTTTAATATTTGGTCGCGAAATAACTTTTTGAGGCAGAGGGGTCCATGAATTCTTCGCGACGCGAAGAAAGAATTTATGAAATGGAGAAGCAGGTCTGCGACGCAGACTGGGTTGCCAGATTCGCCTGACTTTTTGCTTCTTCGTTTTCTAACCCCAATTCGCCTAAGTTCAATTCTCTTTCTCAATCCCTCTTTAGATTTAGATACCCAGCACATGAACACAAGAACCAACTCATAAACAACTCTAAAATCGACATGATTTCATCAAGAACTCAATAATCTCATCAGAACTCAAGAATTAAAGCCAATTTCAAGAACATAATTCAAAAACATCATACTTTCAACTTTCTAGAACGAACTTAACGCTAAAATTAACATGATTAGCATGTGGGTGAACAAACCCAACACTATAGAAGCTTACATACCTGAAAGAACCATCTTCTTGAAGAAACTTGAAGGAAAATATTGAAAGATGAACCCTAGCCTTAGCGTTTCTTGAATTTCTTGAGCGTAGAATTTTAGGAGTGAATGAGAGGGTTTGATTTAAGAAAAAACTGATTTTTTAAACGTTTAGGGTAGCTTAGATGACCTCCTAAGGGTTTTTAGGACCAAAATACCCTTTAAGAAATAAATAAAATGAGCTGGGAGTCGGAATAATTTTTCACCAGGCAGTGAGGTCCGTAATGGCTCCGTAACGCGGAGCCATCGTGGAGATGCTGTCAGGTTTGGGCATCGTTAGTAAATCAGTCATAACTTTTTACTCAGATCTCAGAATTTAGCAAACTCAATGGTGTTGGAAAGAGAACTCGAAGACCTTTCATTATCTATCGTGTATCCCACTTAACTCATAATGTATTAAGAGTTATGGTTGTTTGAAGTTGATCCAAAACTTGGGAATGACTTCAATGAATTCTCTATAGTTCTTCTTGGAACTCAAGGTGCTACATCTAGTAACCTTAACACTGAAGAAATTTTTAATTCCTTGGTAAAATCTCATTCACTACGAAGAACGGTTCAAGTCTTAGCATCAAAAATTTTCTGGGGTGTTACACTTTATTTCAGTTTTTAGTCTTGTTAGAGTAAGCTAGGGGCATGTCCCAACAACTCAATTCAGTTAGAGACTTTTCAGACATAGTAATAGAGTCAGCTCGAGTTGTTAAGTGTTGTTTCACTCATCATTAAACTCTTATATTATCTATTCAGACTAGTTAGCTTTTCCTTATTCTAGATATCTATTCAAACTAGTTAGCTTTTCCTCATTCTAGATATTCACTATAGTTATCTTTTGTATAGTACATGATTTGCTTAGTTATTTCTTATCCTTGTTATATGCCAGACTCAGGGTTAGCTTGGGGTCACTTGTAATTTTGGGTCTCGTGTTATGTCTAGGGGGTAGCCTCGGGGGGTGTTATAAACCCCCAAAATCTGGTTTTCACGAGTACAAGAATCTAATTTGTTACAATTGATTAGAAAGAAAATATAAGTCTCAAATGACATTTTTTCTAAAGTAGAACAATATATGGGTGTAAGAGGGTCCGTTGGGATGACGAACAACTACCTTCAAAATCACCACAGGAAGCCTCAGATAAAAAGAGAACTAAGAGGATCAAAGAGATCTTGGATCATAACTTACACAAATGTACAAGCAAGGGATGAGTACCAAGCAAAACGGTACTCAACAAGCAAACTCCTAAATGTAAAGCAAAGTATTATAGAAACGGGTACTCCTAACGCTCCAATTGAACCTCCTCATAACTACAACCTGCATAAAAATTCATCCCAACCTAACAATTTCCGATTCGTATAATATATAGCATAATAACCACATTCACTAGGAAGATGTCATAAACATAGGTACAATGATCAACAATCACAAGTTCTTCAACAACACACACAAGTTCATAGATGGTAATGATGTGCAATGCAACAAAATAACATATCATGTAAGGTGATGCATGTCTATCCTACGATACAAATTTGTTTAGACTAAGACTGGAACCTATGGAAGAGTTATCAGTACATGCATCTGCCAAGGAGCGTATGGCCCAACCTTTCAATATAGAACATGCATGGAGCGTGTGGCTCGACCCCTCAGTATGGAACTTGCAAAAACCATTTTCCATCGGCATTTTCATCATAATAATCTCATCACAGTGCTTTAGCGCCAACACAAGTATGCATATTTACAAAAGTATGACAAATGTCAATTCACATATAAATACACAACTCACATCAACATAATAGAGTTAAATTATCAAATGAGTGACCACATTTAAACCAAACCATTCTCAACAATCATACATCAATAAACCATCAAGTTTCCTCATTTTATTACTAGTTTCCTCATTAGCAACATGGCATATGAATAAACCAAACCCATCCTCATATCCCATTATTCCTTCAAACATAAAACAAGGGAATACGAGATTCTATAAACATAACAAAGGTTAAGAAACTCATTTGTCACAACCCAAAGTATATCCTAGGTGTAACATGATGTATTGAACCCAAAAAGTCCCTATACAAGCCACTTAGAATACATCATACAAGATAATAGGAATAAAGATTTCAAAAGAAGCATTCTCATATCATAAAAGAGTTTGAAAAAGCGGAAGTCTAACTTAGTCTTAACAAGCCACCTAAACATCAAAAGAAGTGGTTGGGCGTAACTCATTCACCACATATATCATCTAAAACAAAAGAAAGAAATAAATCAAGTAATGTGTATCGGTCCTCTAAACATGAGGACTCACCAACTCTTGAATCTGATAGAATGTTCAGCTAGCCACAATCGTGAGAGGTAGGAGCGTCGAACCATACATTAGTGAAACCTGGTTGGCAAACGTATGCATTAGTACATGGAATGTACTAAGTATGGGGCAATATGAATAAATAGACATAATGACATAGGTAACTTACACATGTGTTGCATGACAAACATTTTAACATATGGAAGCTTTAATGAAGTTAAAACATTTAACATACAACATGGTAAACATATTTAAAATAAGAGACATAAGAAAACATTTGAAGAAACATACTCATTTTGTGGGATATTACCTTTAACTAATAATAACACCATAAGACCTATATCATGGAATCTGGTATATCCTCATTACGAAAAAAGGGGATCCTACTTACCAAGGTAGTATTTGTAAATATCATATTTTGCTAAAGTAGATCCACTAGGTAGGTCATTTAAGACAATCGTACAAAGGCACATAGTTAGGGGCTAGAGGTTGCTAAAAGAGACTACCCTATTTGAGTCTCCACCTCAAATCCTCTAGGTGCTAAATTTAAATCCAAACAGAATAGATAAAAGTTAAATATAATTATTACATAGGAAAGTCAATAATCAATACCAATAAACATCTTTAGAATAAAAACATAGAATATCTCCTTAAAACATAATTCAAGCATTAGTGAGAAAAACTCTTTTACCAATGTGAATCCATATGTGAGAAATACCTTTCACAATCATGATTATATTCGTATGTCAGAAAAACTTTCACAACAACATAAATACTTTTATCTAAAATCACCTTATCATCATAAACATTATTTTCATAAGACATGCATCATCTTTCAAAATTCACAGTTCATAAGCTCAAGAGTTCTTCACAAGTTCATAGTTAAAAATCATGGATCATGCATGGGTTCATATGATTTCAACTCAATATTATGTAATTACATTTAATCATGCAATAGAAAATTGAAAAACAACCATTGAATCATAATTGAATAGAACCCGTGGAGAATTAATTAAGAAAAACCCTAAGATGACCATTTGAAATTGAAAACCTTGGAGACCCAATATATATTCTATATAGGGAGGTACCCAAGTTAAGGTCAAAGAAGATTGCATCTTTCAAGGTCCAGTAGAAGAATCGGCCGGTTGAAGAGAACACTTGGGAGACTCAGACTGATATGCCTAGAAGATATCCACATCTTTTTATCGATTCAGGTATCCTTTCTTACCCTCGACTTCTTTTGATCATTCGAGGACGAACGATGGGTAAATTGGTATATGATGTAACGAACCATTAGATCATTTTGAATACAAGAACTATTTCGACCCTTCCTATAAATTTTAAATGAGAATCTTTAACTATTTATGTAACTACAATATTTTAGCTGGTGGTATTTATTAAATAATATTTTTTTATTAATTAGTGGTTAATACACTAAATCCATAATTTATTTAATACCCTTACCAGTGACCCATTTATTAGAATAAGTAAAGAAGATTTTTATTATTTTAGTTATAACAAGAAATGGAGAACAACAAAAACTCACATGTGCATCGGTGGCATATAGACACAAAGAGGAATAGAGTGTACAAAGGCTTCAGGTAAAAATCTTTCAACTAAACTTTAATTTTGGGATATGCATGCATTGATTGCTCTTTATATGGATATTATTATGTTAATAATATTGGTTTGAAAGGAAAATGAATTGGTGAAATTTGATTGGATACAAGTAATGATAAAATTGAGTGGTCAATTAATGATTGACAATCATGAGTTAGCCTTAAGAATGGTAGTAGATTGAATAAGAATATGGTTTAAGTATTACTTCACTATTAGAAGTATGATAGCATGCCAATTGTTTCATGATATGCCACTGATATTCGGCATTACTTAATTTTATTTAGTTATCACATTATTATTTAAATTTTAATGTATTGAGATACGTAATTAAATACTAAGTGTATTGTACTATATGAATTCCATTAAAGTTATGGTAATTGGAGGAATTGAGAGTTAACCGTAGGCTCGAAAAATTAGGAAATTATGAGACTTGACATATTAATTAGTTGGTATCAAAATTAAGGAATTCGATTATAGATTTGGGTGAGTTTTTGAATCTAGACTAAATATATAGAAATATGGGTGTCTACGGATTTGTTTGCTTATGAATATTGTATACTTGATAGATTGAAAACGTTCTGATGCATTGATGAAAGGAAAAACATTGGGGAATTAGCTTGGTTAACTTCGATTCTTCGGTGGAGGTATGTCATGGTTTATTCTATGTGATAGAGAGACTGTTAATAGTGATTGATATTCATTGAGTGATATTGTGAAATTTTCTATGTACTTGATTGTTGTGGTTTTGGATAATTCATGTGTTGTTTGTAATTGGTCTGAAATCTCAAGATCGTGAAATTCATAATCTTGAATTTCTTCTATTAAAATAATGTCTTGAATAAAGAAGGCTTGAGAAATATTGTTAATGAAGTGTAAAGTTTCTCAAAAAGGAAAACATATTAAATTAACTTAATGTACTCCATCTCAAAGAATAAATTTCTCAGCAGAGCGTGGTGTGGATGAATGAGTCCTCATGTGTGTTCTTGATATTGTGACTGATTACGTACTTGATTCGGTGTTTTTGTCACTTGTTCATGTTGTTTGTTGATTGCCACCTGCTAAGTGTTATAGTTGATTTTATACTAACTTATTGCATATTAGTTTCTATTTTGGGTCGGCCGATGATATCTACTCAGTACATGTTGCCCTGTCCTAACCCTACTTGTATTTTCCTTCGTTTTCCTATGTTGAACCCTAGTCCAACTCGATATTATGCTACTCCCAATGGATAAAGTAATGAACACATTATGACTAAATTTTGTAAGTTACTAGATAGCTCAAACTAAACATGCAAACTGAGAATGCAACAATTAAACCGATATTAATGCATTAATAACTGAGGCATGTATAACTGAATAACTGAAATATCTAATCTAGCATGTGTAATTCAAGACATAAAGAAATACATAGTTAGGGTTCTGAAATTCATGCATTAAACTGAATATTAACGTAATAATCTGATTTGGATCATTCTAACAGCTAAGAACCTAACAATTCTAATGTTCAAGAAACCCTTGGTCTAGTCATAATAAGGAAATCAAGAAACTTACTGAAAACTAGGGACCTAATGCATGGGTGAAAGGAACCCACTAGTGAAATCCTACATACCTGATGACGATTTCCATGGAGAAATCCTTTGATTTCTAGGCTGAAACTGAAGAAAACTTGTTGCGTTCTTGGAGTTTGGTGTGGTCGACTTTTACTCCTCTCTTGCTTCTAATTTTCTAAGTTTTTATTAATGATTTGACTTAGGTAAGTTCTAGTTATGTTTCTAGGCTAAAACTAATCAAAACCACGTAGTTTAGGGTTAAAATGATGTAGTTTAGGGGTCCAACGAAATATAAAAAGATCAAAAGACCCCTGACTTAAACTGCTGACGGGGCTGACCACGGACCGTGAAGTGGGTGACTCTGGATACATCACAATAGATCACATAACCATCTGAACCCTCTAATAGAGTCAAGACAGGAGTTGTAGTCAACCTAGTTTTCAATTCTACGAAGCTTTTCTCACAATTATCTGACCATCGAAACTTAACCATCTTCTGAGTCAACCCAGTCAATGGTGAGGCTATGGATGAAAATCCTTCCATGAACCTCCTGTAATAACCCGCTAGACCTAAGAAACTTCTGATATATGTAGCAGAGGTAGGTCTGGGCCATTGTTTCACTTCTTCTATCTGGGAATCTACTTGAATTCCTTCACTAGACACAATATGCCCAAGGAAAACAACTGATTGTAACCAAAACTCGCACTTGTTAAATTTTTCAAATAACTGGCAATCTTTGAGAGTTTGCAGAACAACTCTCAAATGAGTCGCATGTTCTTCCTCATTCCTAGAGTAAATGAGGATATCATCAATAAAGACAATAACGAACAAATCCAAGTACTGCTTGAACACTCTGTTCATCAAATCCATGAAAGTTGCAGGAGCATTGGTTAGTCCAAATGGCATAACTATGAATTAATAATGACGATACCGAGTTCTGAAGGCGGTCTTCAAAATGTCACTATCTTTGAGGTTTATCTTTGAGAATTGACTAGCACCCTAAAGTTGGTCGAACAAATCATCAAACCTGGGGATGGGATACTTATTCTTGATTGTGACTTTTTTCAACTGCCTATAATCAATGCACATTCTGAGAGAACCATCTTTCTTCTTTACGAACAACACTAGTGCACCCCATGGCGAAATACTAGGTTTGATGAAGCCCTTATCTAGAAGGTCTTTCAACTTCTCCTTCAATTCCTTAAGCTCAGCTGGAGCCATTCTGTAAGGAGGAATAGAGATAGGTTGGGTTTCTGGAAGGAGATCAATTCCAAAGTCGATTTCCCTTTCGGGAGGAACTCCGAGAAGATCATCTGGAAACACTTTTGGAAACTCATTGACTACAGGGACTGACTCAAGAGTTGGGGATTCGGAACTAGAATCCTTAACCCGGACTAGATGACAGAGATAACCCTTAGAGATCATCTTTCTGGCCTTAAGGTAAGAAATGAATCGACCCATAAGCGCTAAGCTACTACCCTTCCATTTTAAGATTGGTTCGTCTGGAAACTGAAAATGAACAATCCTAGTTCTACAATTGACTGAGGCATAACAAGAATGTAACCAATCCATGCATAGAATAATATCGAAGTCTACCATTTCTAACTCTACAAGATCTGCTGAGGTGACTTTTTGAGAGACTGTGACAGGGCAATTTCTGTATACCCGTCTAGCTATAACTAGGTCACCGACTGGAGTAGAGACTGAGAAGGGTTATGAAAGAGTTTCTAGGCTATCACTGAATTTGACTGCTATATAAGAAGTTACAAAAGACAACGTAGCCCATAGATCTAATAATGCATAAACATTAAGGTCAAAGACTCGTAACGTACTAGTGACTACTGAGTCGGGCGACATATTGGTGTTGCTGAAGTTGTAGACTGAGCTCTACCATTATTTCCTTATGGACCCTGTCTAGAAGGACAATCCTTCAATCTATGACCAGACTGACCACACCCAAAGCATCCTTCCTTACCTGCAAGGCACTTGCCCAGATGGTTCTTACTACATTTCGGGCAAGTTGGGAAGGTTTTGGTACTTGTAACACTCCCTTGAGACTTAGAGCATGACGCCCTACCTTTCTGATCGTTATGGAACCTGGGGATGGAAACTAGCTGATGAAGGTGCTGGAGTCAAAGACTTTTGCTGAAACTGTGAGCGATTTCCACCACCCGATTTCTGTTAGGAATATTCGTAGTTACCTTTTCTTGCTTTCTTAGTCTCCTTAGACTGTACCTTAAGCTTATCACCCTCAACCTACTGAGCGTGAGTCATGAGCCTAGAGATGTTAATGTTTCCTATCAACATAGCATTCTTGCACTCTGTTTTCACTAAGTCTGACACTCCATACAGAAACTTATTCATCTGAGCCTTGGAATCAGCAACCATGTGAGGAGCATACCTGGAGAGTTGGTTAAAATTGAGCCCATACTCTTGGACCGTCATGTAACCCTGCTTTATGTTCATAAATTCCTGGGCCCTTGCTTCTCTCAACTCTATGGGGAAAAACCTGTCCAGAAAGGTTTCGCTGAAACAATTCCAAGTAATAGGAGTTGCATCTGTACCCCTGTTCTCCTTCCACTGAGTATACCAGATATGAGCAATATCTTTCAGTTGGTAAGATTCTAACTCAACCCGATCATTCACAGTTACCTGCATCACTTCAAAGATCTTCTTGACCTCATCAATGAAGTTTTAGGAAACTTTTTCAACTTGCGATCCTAAGAACTCTAGCGGATTCATCCTAAAAAAGTCTCGCACCCTGGCTGCAGCTGACCCAATATTGGCATTTACCAGAACTGGAGCCCGCTGATTTTTCTGGTTGGCCACACTCTAAGCCAACATCTGAATGATGTTCTTGAACTCTGCATTCGACACTTCTTGATCAAGGACTGGAGGAGCTGCGTTTGCGTTCCGGGCGTTAGCTCTACGAGGAGGCATGATCACTGAAACGTAGAACGTCGAGTTAGAATGGAACTAGATCATACCTTACGCACGATAAGAGTAGCAAGAAAATGAAGATTTTTCCTAAGATACTTTGTAGCCTCCCCCTCATTAGATGTGGTGCGCACTCCACATCCATGAAAAGGACTCTACCTAGTGCGGCTTTTCAGACATCCTAGGACACTTAAACCTAGTGCTTTAATATCAAGTTTATCATTCTCCGAGCTATCCCCAAAATGCGGACACGGGACCTAGGACCACAAGTGATCCCAAGCTAACCCTACTGGCATGATCATAAGCATACTAAATATAAACTAAATAATAGAAACTGTGCGGAAGCTATAATCATAAACAGAAAGAAAAGATGAGGAATACTCATATACTACAACTGAGATATATGAAAATTGATGAGTTTAATACAAGGAAGATATTAACTCAATACTAAGTTGAATCTATTTGTCTGAAAATAGCCTCTAACTGACTAGAAATGCTGGGACAGGCCGCAGCTAAGTCTAGCAAAACTGAAACTAAAGGACTAAAAAGAAACTTATGATTATTGTCCTCGGAGAATGAGGACTCACCACTGATTCTACTGAACTGGAGATCGGGAACCGATCTAAGAGTGATCTAGATGCTGAGAACCTAAACTTACATCACGAGAAGATGTAGCACAGAGTATGCGTCAGTACTTGAAAGGTAATTAGCATGTAGGATAGAATACAGCTGATATAACATATAACTGAACAAAGCAAATCAGCAATGATATAATTTGAACATGATATAGATATTGAATACTGAGATAACTAAATGAGGTGACCAATTTATAACATGCTGAAACTGAACACTGGATATACTGATAAATGGTCAATGCAATAGAATTTGACTAAACTGTGGGAGATACTAATAAGCGATTATAAAACCACATGAGCTAAATGTGGAGTCCGATGTATATGCCCCATCAAGAGGACCCAATATACCCTGCCAAAGGGATAGAGGCATGCTAGCGTGATCACTGAAATGATGCCTACAGAGGGGACTTACAACCTACGTGGCTAGTAGTTCTGGGACTATTTGGGTACGCTGAACCCAGTCCAACTAGGTATTATGCTACTCCCAATGGATTAAGTAATGAACACATTATGACTGAATTTATGTAAGTTATTGGATAGCTCAAACTGAACATGCAAACTGAGAATGCAACAATTAAACTGATATTGATGCATTAATAACTGAGGCATGTATAACTGAATAACTGAAATATCTGACCTAGCATGTGTAATTCAAGAACTAAAGAATACATAGCTAGGGTGCTGGAATTCATGCATTAAACTGAATATTAACTTACTAATCTGGTTTGGATCATTCTAACAACTAAGAACCCAAAAATTCTAACGTTCAAGAAACCCTTGGTCTAGTTATAATAAGGAAATCAAGAAACTGACAGAAACTAGGGACCTAATGGGTGAAAGGAACACACTAGTGAAATCCCACATACGCGGTGACGAATTCCATTGAGAAATCCCTTGATTTCTGGGCTAGAACTGAAGAAAACTTGTTACGTTCTTGGAGTTTGGTGTGGTCGACTTTTACTCCTCTCTTGCTTCTAATTTTCTAAGTTTTGATTAATGATTTGACTTAGGTAAGTTCTAGTTATGTTTCTAGGCTAAAACTAATCAAAACCACGTAGTTTAGGGTTAAAACGATGTAGTTTAGGGGTCCAACGAAATAGGAAAAGACCACTGACTTAAACTGTTAACGGGGCTGACCACGGCCACCTTCACGGACGTGAAAGTGACCACGGACCGTGAAGTGGGTCGTGGTCTTCACTTGGTGACTACTAAGTTGAGAGTCTATCTCACGAGCCTTACCACGGGCCGTGTGAGGGATCACGGATCGTAAAGGTCCTCGTGGTCCTCACTTGGGCTGAGGTCTGGTGGCTCAAGATTTAGGGGGCTACTGGTAAGGCTTCACAGACTCCCCCAAGACCCGTCTTCAGGACCACGGACCGTGAAGGTCCCCGTGGTCATCACTTGGGCGAGGGGTGTCTGAGGGCTAGGCTAGGGAGGCTACTGCCTTGATGTCACGGACGCCAGCACGGCCCGTCGTCAAGGCCACATACTGTGAAGGTGCCCGTGGTCTGACGTCTGGGCCTGGTGACTTCCAAGTCATGACCATGGGTAGGTCAACGGATCGTGGACCCTATCACGGTCCGTGAACCCTGTCGTGGTTCACTGCTTTAAGTAAGATTTGCAATTTTTTTCCTAGGTCTGGTTTTCGAGGTGTTACAATATACAATGAAAACATGATAAAGAACAGGATTGAAAATATTTAAATTATCATAGATTCTTCATTATCTTTTTTTGTAGGATGTTCAAAAAAGTCTTCTACAGCTAAATGCATGAACTCAATTATCTTAAGAAATAAAATTTGCTTCAGTATTTTCATCCAACTTCATCAGGAATGCTTAATAAAGCATAATCGGGTGTTTTGGCATAAGACGGACACGTGACTACTGCTCTTTCTCTCCATATCTTATTTTTTGAAATTTTCATCCATCTTCATCAGGAAGAAATTATAATCGTGATTATTGCCTCATGATTTTCATCTTTCTTTTTTGCATTACTACTGGTGAAGGTTATTATTTGTTAAGGGATGACCATGATTATAATTTCTTCCTTGATGATGATTGTTGACACCAAATTTTGACCCTCCATAATTTAATTAATTTTCAAGTTTCTTCAATTTCAAATAATTTAAAATAATTATTTTGAAAATTAAAAAAAAAACACTTTTGAGATCGTTTACAAGGTAATTTTGTCATTTTTCCTATAAAATATATCTCTTTATATTTATAATATATAGATTTATATTTTTATTTAATAAAGATTTAGAAAAATCGTTTTACTAAAAAGGGATAAGGCACAAGTACCCCCTAATGTAATGACCTGGTCGGACATTTTGAAGAAGCTTTCATAAGTTTACCATTTTTCCCCTCCCGACATCGATCCCGAGTCTTTCATGATCGAGTTTGAATAGTTCATTTAGAACTTTGAGTTAAAAGTTGAGAATTTGGTAAGTTTTGAGTTTGAAAGGTTTATATTATTAAGAAAGTGATTTTTGGAGTTTCGAGTGTCGAAATGGAATTCCGTCGATTCCATCCGTCTCAAAATGTTGAATCTGAGCTGTGAGCGTTTTCAATTTCAAATTCAAAGTTTATTTTTTGAGAATTTGAGGTTTTAAGTTTGAATTTGTGAATATTTAGCCATCAGGTTGACTTTGGTAAAATTCGGGGTTCGAATAATAATTTTGAGAGTTCTGTTGGATTCGAAGGATAATTTTAGACCTAGGTGAGGTCTTGATTGATTTTAGAGAAGTCCCGAGCTTGGTTTAGCATTTTTAGGCGTTGAGTTGTTTCTTGTGATTTTCACCAATGTTGGGTCAAGGAGACCTCATATTAGTGTTTTGACAGTTCCATTGATTCTGAAATGTTAAGTATAATCGACTTGCTTATGTGGTTGGTGTATACGGGGTTCCGAACGAATCTCGAGGATCCTTTCGGAGTCTTCAACCTGATTCTTCACCCTCAAATAGTCTTCAGATCTTCCAGGAACAACTCATTGCTGGGAAGCTTTACGACTTTTTCTTTTTTTTCCCTGAATGCGTGAATGAATGGTTTCCTGCAGCAAGTATAGAATATACAGTCTTCTTGTTAGTAAGCACAGAAACAAGGAAACCATATATAACGAAGATTATGTCAATTAAAGGGCATTCAAGGGTGTGGCCTAATGGTCAATGAAATGGTTGTGAACCCTGAGGTCTCACTCAGAGGAGACAAAAAACACTAGGTGATTCTTAGAGTTGGATCTAGGACTAGGGACGAGAAGCAGGGAATTGGGGAAGGGTTTGTTTTTTGGTTGCTTAGAGTTGCTGGTGTGGTGGACCAAACTATTCCTTGAAATTTAAGTCAGTTTGTGTTGGATATATTATTTGGAGAGACGGGCACTATCGATTTCTCACAACTCGAATTTTATTATATCAAAGTAAGGACCTGTTTCGGTCTTACAATCTTGATCACACTTGTTGCTTGCTTCAGCAACACTCTTTACTTGAGCACTCACTTTTGTTTGCTCTCTTACTTTCTTTTTTGCTTTCTTACTTGGTTTGCTACTTAGTTGGTTTCTTGCTTGGTTACAACTCAAATGGACCACCTTTATTTATAGGAGGTGATGGAAGAATCTAGAGAGATACATACTACTATTCTAGAATATTCCTGGCTATTTTTTTTATAACTACCTTTTCTAGAACATTTCTAGATTATTCTCTCTAGAATACTCATTCTAGAGATCTTCTTTCAATTCTCTACAACTCAGGAATATTCTAGATTTTTTTAACTTATATTAACTAACTAATTAAGTTGGTGATGAATTCTTAACAGTTTGTTTGCTTTATTTTCATTCGGATGGAAATGTCAAATGTTAGAGTAGAAGTGTCATTTTCCCTTAAACTGAACGGATGCCAAATTTACCCTTTTATCACTGTTGCCAAAGCTTGTAAGAATTTCTGCTGCTGATATCTCGGTTAAATAGATTACAAAAAAAATTTATGCGATCAAATAAATGACCGGAATTCTAATTTCCCTGAACCTTGAACAGTTCATCAAAGCACAATTAATTACATTTTTTGGACTACTAAGAAATATATCAATGTCTCCTCTTGCACTCTTGTGTATATATGGAGGAAAGTTAGTTTGGGCTGTTTGCTCCTTAAATATTGTATTAACTTGATGTCCACATTCAAAAGTTTCTGGAAGCATAATGTGTAGATTAACGGCTATAGAAAAAGCAAGAGGATCTTGTTGTTACAATATACCTTTCCCTGGTAGGTTTTGACTCAATTTGATGTGGCATGCTAACTTGGTTGACAATCGATTACTTCTGTAGAATGTCTTAGTAGGTATCAGTTTTTGTTGGTAAAGACAAGACACTAACAAGAATGTCAGACAGGATAGCAGCGGAATAATACTCAAATCTAAACTTTCCCTTTCAATTTGAACCAAGAGAAGACAAACCAAATCAAGCAATATGAAGAATGGACAGCAAGTATATCAATCAAACTAAAGCAACAAGATAAGAATAACTCAATCACACAAGACACAACGATTTACGTGAAAAATCCTTCGATGTGAAAAGTAAAAAACCACAGGACCAAAAACTCCACTATAAACATTAAGAGTTACAAAATTGTTCTCCAAAATTGGCCACAAAACAAGTGTCAAACAACGAGCAACAACAAATCAAGATTGCACCAAAACTAGAGAATTAAAGAAGAGATTTCACCCAAAAACGCGCTACTGTTCACGCCCCAAAATCAGAAGCTACAGACCTCCAAATCCGATCTTCACCGTTGAATTGCAAGAACCAGATGCGGAGAAATCCCAGTTCAAATTTGAGCACGATCCAACGGTTAACGAAGCAGTGAACTCTGTCTGAAGCAGACTGCCTGAGCAGAAAATTTCCAGAAACAAAAACGGGATTTTTTTCTCTTTTTCTCTCAATCTCTATAACGAAACTCTCTTGATTTTTCTCTCTTGTGTTTCTGAAAATAAGACCAAATAAGCCTTATATATGCCACATAATATTTTGGGTTATGGGCTAAAGTGGGCTAGTCCTAATAAGACTTTTATTTATCTACATAGGAAGGGAAAAAAGATCCTAAACCCAACAATTCTCCCCCTTACAACTATGTGGAGGAGACCGCCATCCCGGCGATCATGCAACAATCCTCAAACTTCCCTCTTGGCAAAGCTTTAGTCATCATGTCGGAACCATTATCATTAGTATGGATCTTTTCAAGTTCAAGCAACTTAGAATCCAACACATCTCGAATCCAATGATACCTCACATCAATGTGTTTAGAATCTGCTTTGTTGGTCCCAAGTCTTTCATAGCAAAAGACTTATGCAACTCTTGCTTCAATTCTTTAATCCTGCAAGCATTATGACCAACAACAAGCATGTCATCAACATAAAGCAAAACGATAATAAAGTCACCATTAGAGAATTTTTGCACGAAAACACAATGGTCTGAAGAAGTCTTCTTGAAGCCCTGCTGACTCATAAAAGAACCAAACTTCCTGTACCATTACCTGGGAGCTTGTTTTAAACCATACAAGCTCTTCTTCAATTTGCAAACATACTTCTCTTTTCCCTTGACTTCAAAGCCTTCCGGCTGCTCCATATAAATTTCTTTATCCAAGTCACCATGGAGAAAAGCAGTTTTAACATCCATCTGTTCAACCTCTAAGTCCAGACTTGCAACCAAGCCTAGAACCATACGAATGGATGACATCTTCACAACTGGAGAGAATATCTCATCAAAATCAATCCCTTTTTTCTGGCTAAAACCTTTCACAACTAATCTAGCCTTGTACCGTGGAACTGGGTTACCATTTCATGTTTCACCCGGAAAACCCACCTGTTTTTCAAAACGTTTCGATCTTTAGGTAACATAACCAAATCGAAGGTATGATTATCATGTAGAGACTTCATTTCATCCTCCATAGCATCAAACCACTTTTCTTTTTCTTCACTTTCCATGGCCTCATCAAGACTCTCTGGTTCTCCCTCATCAGTCAAGAGTACATACTCATTGGAAGAATAACAAGATGAAGGTATTTTCTCTCTAGTAGATCTTCTGAGAGAACTCTCTGGAGCATCAATAATAGTTGGTGGTAGACCAACCACATCGTCTTGCATTGGAGCATCAGCGGCATACTGGTCATTCTGAATATGATCACCATCTTCAATATCAACTTGATTTTCATGAAGATTTTCACCTGGTGGAATAGTCAAAGGCACTGGATCAACATCAACTAGACTGTCACTACTCTGAGAATCAACTTTCTCAACTTTGTCAAGATCTTCAATTGTTTGATCTTCAAAGAACACAACATCACGGCTTCTAACAAGTTTCTTCTCAATTGGATCAAAGAAACAATAGCCAAATTCATCTTGACCATAACCAACAAAGATACATTGCCTATTTTTAACATCTAACTTTGACCTTTCATCCTTAGGAACATGCACAAAGGCTTTACACCCAAAAACTTTAAGATGATCATAAGAAACATTCTTACCAGACCAAACTATGTCAGGGACATCACCATTGAAGGCAACAGTAGGAGATAAATTGATAACATATGCAGCATTATTAAGTGTCTCTGCCCAAAAAGAATCTGGCAGCTTAGCATCTGAAAGCATACATCTAACTCTCTCAACAAGAGTTCTATTCATCCTCTCCGCCAAACCATTTAGTTGAGGAGTCTTTGGAGGAGTTTTCTGATGCCGAATACCCTGCTCTCTGCAATATCTATCAAAGGGGCCAATATACTCACCACCATTATCAGAACGAATGCATTTCAATTTCTTCCCTGTTTGTCTCTCAACCAAGGCTTGAAAACTCTTGAACACTTCAAGTACCTGATCCTTGGACTTCAAAGAGAATACCCAGAGTTTGCGTGAATAATCATCAATAAAAGTCACAAAATAAAGTGCACCACCATGAGACCTTACCTTAAAAGGACCACACAAATCAGAATGTACCAACTCCAGCAAATCAAGCTTTCTTGAAGGCGGATGACTCTGAAAAGAAACTCTCTTTTGTTTACCTGCTAAGCAATGAACACACTTGTTCAACTTTGCTTGTTTCACTCCAGAAAGCAAATTCTTCTTAGCCAAATTGTTCATCCCCTTCTCACTCATATGACTCAGTCTTCTATGCCATAAAAATGATGAAGTATCATTCTCCACCAAATTTATTGAGCCTCTAAAAGTGGAGCCCTGAAAAACATACAAGTTAGACAACTTATCACCACGGGCTACAATCATCGAACCTTTAGTAAGTTTCCATTGGCCAGCACCAAGGGTATTAACATAACCCTCATCATCAAGGTATCCCACAGAAATCAAATTCAAGCGAACATCTGGAGCATGTTTGACATTATTGAGAACTAGTTTGGAACTATTGTTACTTTCCAAACAAACTGTCCCAATACCAAGAACTGCAACCTTATGATTATTATCCATTTTCAACATCCCAAAATTACCTGGAGTTATAAGAAGAAAATAATTCCTTCTTGGGCGTGACATGAGAAGTAGCACCAGAATCCACAAACCAGCTAGACTCATCACGAACAAGATTGACAGCATTTTCATCACAAGAAACAAGAAGATCATCATTAGCAACAACAGCAACACGATTTTTATTGTCACCTTCTTTCTTTTGTTGTCTCATATCTCTTTTGTACTTAAAACAAAATTTCTTGATATGCCCATTCTTGTGGCAATAGTCACATGTAACATTCTTGTATTTAGACTTTGACTTACCTCTACTTTTATCTCTGTCACTCTGACCTCTGAACTTGTTTCTCCCCCTATCTTAAGTAACCAAATCATCAAAGTGTGAAGTAGAAGAAGTTGATCCTTGAGATCTTCTTCTCATCTCTTCATTCAAGACACCACTCTTAGCATATTTCATGGTCACAACACCACTGGGAGCAGAATTAGTCAAAGAAACTCGAAGAGTTTCAAAAGAGTCTGGCAGAGTATTAAGAAGTCATAGTCCCTGTATTTCTTCATCGAATTTTACATTCATTCCAGATAGCTGGTCAAGAACACCCTGAAAATCATTAATATGATCAGAAATAGGAGTGCCCTCTTTATACCTGATATTCATCAATTGTTTCAATAGAAACAACTTATTGTTGCCAGTCTTCGAAGCATATAGCATCTCGAGCTTATCCCACAAACTTCTGGCATGTGTCTCATTCACAATGTGATTTCGAACATTATCTTCAACCCATTGTCTAATATAGCCACAAACCTGCAAGTGCTCAAATTCCCATTTCTCATCCGTCATGGATTGGGGTTTATTAGAGGTAAAGACAGGTAAATGCATTTTCTTGACAAATATAAGATCTTTCATCTTGCCTCTCCAAATATGATAGTTACTACCATTCAAACAAACCATCTTGCTCATATTTGTCTCAATCATTCAAATCAATTATCAACAATAAATCAATAACCAATGCTCTGATACCACTTTGTTGGGCGAGGCAAGACACTAACAAGAATGTCAGACAGGATAGCAGCGGAATAATACCCAAATCTAAACTTTCCCTTTCAATTTGAACCAAGAGAAGACAAACCAAATCAAGCAATATGAAGAATGGACAGCAAGTATATCAATCAAACTAAAGCAACAAGATAAGAATAACCCAATCACACAAGACACAACGATTTACGTGGAAAACCCTTCGATGTGAAAATTAAAAATCACAGGACCAAAAACTCCACTATAAACACCAAGAGTTACAAAATTGTTCTCCAAAATTGGCCACAAAACAAGTGCCAAACAACGAGCAACAACTAATCAAGATTGCACCAAAATTAGAGAATTAAAGAAGAGATTTCACCCAAAAACGCGCTACTGTTCACGCCCCAAAATCAGAAGCTACAGACCACCAAATCCGATCTCCACCGTTGAATTGCAAGAACCAGATGCTGAGAACTCCCAGTTCAAATTTGAGAACGATCCAACGGTTAACGAAGCGGCAAACTCTGTCTGAAGCGGACTGCCTGAGCAAAAAATTTCCAGAAGCAAAAACGGAATTTTCTCTTTTTCTCTCAATCTCTAAAACGAAACTCTCTTGATTTTTCTCTCTTGTGTTTCTGAAAATAAGACCAAATAAGCCTTATATGTCACACCCCAAATCCGAATGTGATGGCACGTGTCCATTTCCAACCGGACACGTCAGCCTAACCCAACCACAACGATAGAGAAGTAGAAATACGAGAATAAAAGATAATAAATAAGCGAAAGACTTTAATTAAGACTAAACACTACCCAGAATTTGGTTGTCACATGTACAAACCTCTAAATACAGAATTCGAATAAAAATATACAAGTCTCAGAGTATAGTCCTCGAATAGAACAAAACTGAAAGTAAAGATAACTCAAGGGCACGTCTGGAATGAACCGCTACCTCTCGAGTATGTCCCGAAGCTCAATCTGCTAAAGAAACTACTAAGCCGAATCTGAGAGAGAGCTGTCAACCTACACAATTGTGTAGAAGCAAGGGTGAGTACCGAAAACCACAGGTACTCGCAAGTAACTCTAAACTAAGCAAAACTAGCAGCTACAAACAACTCCTTTTAATCCCAACCGAACCACTGAAACTTCAATCTAGCAGCAAACCAACCAACCTATACTAAACAAATCATATTCAACAGTCAGAACCAACAGTATATCCTCATCAACCTCAGATCAACAAATAAGAGCAAGTAGATCAAATTCCACATAAGAAGGGTAAACCGATACAATCCATATATCACAGACAAAGATAAGGCAAATGCGATGCAAAATGCAATAATGATGTCATGTAGTCGTGATGCATGTTGTCCTACGATACACATCTGTTGACGTAATCAGTCCGCGCTGAATACTCAAATCAGAACCCATGGGGGCCACACATGGACCATGTATCACCGCCGGAACCAGATCTCATCGGCATCCAAATCGCTAGCCGGAGCTAGTCTCAACTGTGTCTCATATCCATCCATCCTCATATCAGTGTCTCAGAACTCATGCAATAGATAGTTCACACATGGGATGAATAATGAATATGCATATGTCATCAATCACAATCATATCACGATCACATCATAGTATTACACATCATCTGTCTCAATCACAACCATATCACGACCACATCATAGTATTACATATCATTTGTCTCAACATCAATGTCTGTATCAATCATAGCCTACTCATGCTCTTCTATCCCCTCAATATCAGTTATCACATGACTTATTCAACAAATTCAAGTCACATATAACACATTTAGCTCGTTTTATTCCCCATCTTTCATTTACAATAATTTCAATCAACAAATAAAATCCATCCTCAATCCCCATTACTCCCCAACACAATTAGGAAAGTAGTCATCCGTAGTCTAAGAGTTTTACAAAGTTTGGAAGCCACTTGCCTTAAAACGAACTCCAAAAGTTACTTGACTTGAGCCTTTCCTTTCCGAGTATAATCCGGATCACGATAATCTATTCAAACAATTATTCACAATCACAATTCGAGTCCAATGACACCAAAATCAAGAAATTTAGGGGAAAAGGGCAAAACGGTCCAAAAGTCTCATACCGAAAAACGATACCCAAATCTGGAAATTTTTGATGTAAAATGATCCTTAAAGTATTTGGAAGCTAATGGTGAAAACCAGTTTGAAAACGGAGTTGAAATCAATTCACAAACTCAATTTGAAGGAAAATCCACGTTCTTGAAGAAGCCTAAAATATTCGGATCCGAAACCTCGACTCGAAAATGAAATATCTCTTGAAAAACATCTTACCCATGCTTAGATAAGTTCAAATATGAAATTTCATCAAAAACGGAGTTAAGATCGACCTTGAAATTCTCAATTTATCAAACTTTAACTTTACCGGGAAAGTCCAAATTGTACGCGATTAATATGATGAAAATAATCGATGAATCAATAATTTTATGTTAAAATCAGTTTACCCATAACATAAGGATCGTAAATATACCTTTTTCATCAAAAAGGGAGTCCAAATCGATAAAACCCCAATTTTTCCCAAGAGATTTACGGATAGGGAAAAAAACCCAGATAAAGAAATTATGAGAAAATGTCGAATTGAAGATTGAATACTAACCCTCATATTAATTCAAGAAGAAACCCGTAAGAATCACTCCATTCCGATCTCTAGAACTCCCGATATGCTCAAAATACCAAATGAACACAGTCTGAGATTTTTATAACAGTACATGACTGTTATGCACCAGAAAAACAGCAGTTAATCTTTCACTAAAAAGGCCGTAATTTCCTCATACGATAGTGAAATGACCCGATTCTTTTTTGTAAATGTTTTAAATAATGATACGGACCTGCTCGTTCAATCGGAGCTCAATTTCATGCTCATTTGCCCAGTCAAATATCATTTCTACTCGGTAAACAATTATTTCTTATTTGCGATAAAAGTCCAATCTCGGGTTAGCGAAAATGCACCAAAATTTGCAGATAAGTCCTATAATTCATGTTCAAAATTTCAGAACCTTCGGAATAATTTTTTGACCTTTAAAACTAATAATGAACCCTTTAGTTGCCACAATTTGCTAAAATAGTGTCAAAGCATCCAAGAAGCTTAAAAGATCACCCAAAACTCATTTGGCACTTCCCGAACACAAACCAAATATGCTACTAGCTTGAAAATGACATTTCGGACTCAATGAAATCGTCGGAATTTGAATTCGAGGTCTCCTTGACCCGGTATCCGATAAGGCGTCAAGAAACTAACTTTAGGCTCAAAAACTCGAAACGCACTCGGGGCCTCTAAAAATTCAACCAAGACTCATTCTAGACTTAGAATCACCCCCTGAATCCAATGGTACCCTCGGAATTCCATTTCGAGCACCGAAACCTCGTTTGTTGACCAAAGTCAACTCTTGATCAAAATTTCACAATTTTAGCAACTTAGGACCTCAAATCTTCGTTTTAACTCCAAATTTGACTCAGTAAATTCTCATAGACCCGTTTCGACATTCTAAAACTGCTGAATTCGACGAAAATCCGATTCGAGTCTCGAAACTCCAAATGACTCGAAATAGCACTTTTAACCAAACTTTAACTCTTAAAAACTCAACTTTCCAAAAACTCAACTTTTCATCAATTTTCCTCCAAACCAACTTCGAAAATACAACAATTAGGACTCGGGGCAACTATCGGGAGGGGTAAAACGGTCATTTTATGAAAATTTCCAAAAATGACCTTTAGAGTCATTACATTATATATGCCACATAATATTTTGGGTTATGGGCTAAAGTGGACTAGTCCTAATAAAACTTTTATTT
Organism: Solanum verrucosum; assembly: GCF_900185275.1. Classification (NCBI taxonomy): domain Eukaryota; kingdom Viridiplantae; phylum Streptophyta; class Magnoliopsida; order Solanales; family Solanaceae; genus Solanum; species Solanum verrucosum. The sequence continues at coordinate 5,057,207 of NW_026020177.1, forward strand.
ATCCACATAGGAAGGGAAAAAAAATCTTAAACCCAACAGTTTTATCCTATGTAACCTCTAATGAGATTTTGTATGTTTTACGTCGTTTTGACTTCTTCAGAACTAGAGTTTGATGGTATATAAACATGTTTACTAAGAGTCTTTGCGTCAACCATCAAACTTGAGATCCCAGCTACTTCTCTTAGGGAAGTTAGTATTCTCAGACCTCAATTCTTGACTCAGTGTCATCATTTCGGTTACAGGTATCATGTCCCGTGTCTGAGTTGTTGGGTTTTATGACCTCTGTATATGAGTTTTGAAAGATCTTCTGAAAATTGACTTTGTGTGGGGGATTGCGTACATTGCTCTTCCTTTAAATTGAGGCTTCTGCTGCTATTGACTTTCTTTATATTAGAAATTATAGGCCAAGAGCTTTGAATCCAGCTTTCTGCTCGTTACATGAACTCATTAACAGCTTGTATTGATGCTAGTGTAAATTGATTAAGTTGCAGTTAGAAATGCATGCTTAAGTCAAGATATGTTGCAGAGAAGAGGAATTACTTTGTGCAGTAGATGTGTTTTCTGTAGAAATTCTCAGGAGTCTGTAGATCATCTGTTTTCGCATTATGGGATCTCTTCCTGAATGAGTGGTGTGCAACAAATGATGCCAAAGAATGTGAAAGGCCTACTGGTTTGTTGGCAGAATCAGAAAGTCAGGAAATAATTAACACAAATCTGGAAAACCATACCTCTCTGCATCTTTTGGAACATTTGGTTGGAAAGAAATAAGAGAATCATTTAGCTATTCTTAAAATATAAAAATAGAGTCTTCTATGTGTACTTTTGATGTAGGGTAAATCTGGTAGAAGATTTAGTTCAGTACTTGGATTTTATAGAAGTTTTGAGATTGTATCAGATACAACTGTGCTGTAGTTTGTATGCTTTGAGTACTTTCTTGGTACCATTTTGATGAATTTTACATTACCTAATAAACTTCTTTTTTGTTATTTTCAGGGGGGAGTGCAAGTTTTACAAGGAGGAGTTGCCAAACAGTCCTTGAAGCCCATTTGCTTTCAATAGGAAGGATAATTGCTCCCATCTTATCCCATTTGGCTGAGAGACTAAACAAAATGTGTGAACCTAGGAATGAGGCAGATGCACTACATCACATATTTATAACATCTCAGGTATACTGCAGTACTCATTTTAACTTTATATAGTTAGGCCTTAGTATAAAGGCGTCCTTTATATGTCTTTCCCTCTTTTAAGTGTTCTCGCTATGTTGTTGCCAAGCTCACTTGAGCTTGAAACAAACTGAATTGGGTCCTCTTGAAAACCTACTTTTGAGTTGCCATCATACATATTTTTTGGGTTGGTTACACTTGCAACAAATATTGGTCATCTTTTCAGCTGAATTCTAATACACACGTGTGGTAGTAGTCTTGAGTGCATAGGCCTCCAAGAAGCGGGTAGCTGGAAGCGTCACCGGATAAGTTTGATCTTATTAATGTAAATCAGAACAATGAAAAACAGACTTAAGAAGAAGAAGAAAGTTATGGTGTAATGAAAGTGATTGAATAAGAATTTGATGCCCTACAACAAGTAGAAGACTATTTATAGCTTAACTTCAAGGAACAACTTTCATATATCTCGCTCTCAACCGTCGGAGATTCGGGCTTGCATAGATCTCAAACTCTTCCGCAACGGCTGGACTCCTTATTTCATCCAGTCACAACCTGATGCAGCCACATTTCAGCAAATAAATTGTCTTATTAAAAGTATATAAAACAAAATTACTAAGATTAAATAGCTTTCAACTAAATAATTAAAAATAAACTCATTTACAGCCAATTTTCAGTAATCCCTCCCGCCATTTAATATATGACCGTTTGGGAGAAAAGATTTGCCCCTAGTTTTCAAATTCCCTACTTTCTCTGTATCGCAAAACCTTCCGATTTCCCGCCGTCCATGGCGACCCTTCTCTCACCGGCGGTGAAATTGAATCGGACGATTGCCAGGTTTCTTCTGTTCTCTTTCTCATTCTTCTTTCTTCACTCTGCAACCCAATGTTGTTTTGTAAAAACTGAGAATTTCGAAGAAATTATGAAAATTTAACCAAATCACATCATTTATGTTTCTTTGATATCTTGTTTCAATAGTTTATTGTGTTCGTTAATTTGATGCTTAGTCTATTTTGAAGGATTGCTCTATTCTGCTGCTTTATATATACTTTGGATAGGTGGTAGAAAGAGACATTAAAGAAATGTGGAAATTTATATTAAGAAGGGACTAACGTTTTTGAATTTCGCTCAAGTTGTTTTGTTCAATTCTTTGTTACAGAAGAAGAAAAGTAAAGGGAATGCACTGAACACACATGCTAACATACACTGTTTGGAGTTGTCACTTGAATACTCATATCCTCCCTTGAGGCATAATCAGTTTCAGAGTTTTTCCTCATTCAGAAAGGGTTGAAAAATATCCAACTCTTTCAAAGAAAGTAAATTTGAGGATTTCATAGATGATGTGGTCAAATATTATCAAAGATCTTACCTCCTCATCCTATCAAACTGATAACTGTATATTGCTATGATTATGTAGATGGGAAGAATCTCATTACGCAAGAATTTGTAAGGCAAGTGAGAGAAGTAGCAAGAAGTCATGCGTTCGAATTGATAATAGTATGTTGCTAAGATTATCAACATGGAAAGATCACTATGCAAGAATTTGCAAGGCAAGTGAGTGAAGTAGCAGGAAACAATGTGTTGATTGAACTCATGAAGTCCCTTTGTTCTGCTCAGGTAAATCATCACAACCTCTTCACTGAAGCAGCCATTAGTCGTTGTCCTGTACTATTAAAAACACGTTACAGTTCATGGGGTATTCTCCCTCAAAATTCATGGTACTGTCAGATTGACAATTGACTAACCACATGGTCACTTAAAGCAACAGAGCGATACAAAGCAACGGATTAGTTATCTGTTCAAGTTCATGGATCGTGCTGCTATTTTCGATACATTATCTACCTTTTTCACTCTTCATTCAGCAGCATATCTAGCTCAGCAAAGACTGACAGAGCAATAATGATACAAGGATTCTGTGTTACCTTGCTGACTTTACATATTAGTTTGTGTAGCAGATCCTTCTTTTACCTTCCCCCCCCCCCTCCCCCCCGGGTCCATTGGTAGTAGTCACAAGTAAAACAGTTTTTAGTTGTTTGTAGGAGTAACAACTGTTGTTGACAGTTTCTTATTTTCCCATGCTTTGTCCTTGTACCTAAGGTGGTGATGTTCATCCAGGGGCGGACCTACAGTGGATCAAGTGGATTCATATGAACCCATTCATCGAAAAATAACACCGTATATATATGTGTATATTTAATCAGTTTTTGAAATTTTAGAGGTATATATTAAATTTTGACTCCATTTAGCACAAGAGTGATGCTTAGCCTAGTGATGAAGATCAGGGTTCATTTTGTCCAGCCAAACTGAGTTCGATTCCTGCTTGAACCCATTTCGTGAAAATCTTGGGTCCGCCACTGTGTTCACGTGTAATGCCATCCTCACATGGTTGTCTTTAACCTTTCTAGTAGTGACGAATACTATTTTTCCTTTCCCAAGTGTATATTCTTGAATTGCTATTCCAACAAAAGTATGTCAACAATAAGGATGTATTGGTATAACCAACAAGGGTTGTGGTGGAGTGGTAAATATTCATTTATTCTCATCTCGGGTTTTAATTTCCCTAGGTACGGAGTTGCCTTTGTTAGAGTACACTACTGTAACAATTTACAAGCACTTAAAGATCACTCTAACAACTTTTGAGTTGATTTGGCCTAGAACTTTGAGTTAAGTTTGAAGCTTTATTTATTTTAGTTTATGGGCACGCGCCTTGCGCGTGTACTCTATTTCAAATGAGCACACAATTTTTTAGAAATTACACACTCATATCATAATCATATCATTATATCATCATATATTACTAAAAATGAAAAGCTCCAGAGTGTAAAGTTGAAATATCATTTTACGCCTATACTAAAAACATTTTTAAAAATCATATATTAATTGTTATTATATATTAAATATTATTGAATGCTAGAAATCTACTTTTATTTACCCTTATACTAAAAACATTTTTAAAAAAATCATATATTATTAGTTATTATTTATTAAATATTATGGGAGGTTAGAAATCTACTTTTTTTTTTAATGAAATTGTAAAATGCCTGGAGAATTTTAAAAGTTAGTTTTTCATTAAAAACATAAAAAAAGATTGCATTCATTTATTAAAATTGTCAATCACTACTATTTAAATATAAATAATGTGAAGAGTTAACATTGAATTGAAGTCATAATCAAAGACCATAATAATCATCTATATAATCAAATATATACGGATCATTTTGATAGGAAAGAAAGGAGAGAAAAAAACATGAATTTTGGGGATTAATGTTGGAGGAGAGAATTTTGTTCTATTTTTTTTCTTAGAGAAATCTGATTCATATATATATATATATTGAATTTTTTTCGCTGACTAATTCATATTTTATTTTTTTAACATTTCAGATATAAAGTTACAGTTGTGTATTCTTCACTTCTCAATCAATCATAAGGTACTCATTTTCTGACAATTATTATCTGCCAATTTTTTGAATTTTTTTTCACTAACTAGTTCTTATTTGTTTCTCTACATTTCAGATTTAAATTTTCTATTTTGTATTCTTCACTTCTCAATCACAACATTAGATACTCATTTTTTGACATTTATTATTTTACAAAATATAATATAATATGTAGAAAAATGTAACATATGTCTAAGATTAAGATTTATGAAAAGTATAAAAGATATAACTTTAGATACATGCATGATTATTAGTTCTTTGAACTTTTTTTTCTTTTTTTGGGGATATTTACACATGGTGATAAATTTTGTTATAATTTATACATTATGATTATATTTAAAAAGGTTTACTAAAATTATTTTGTCAAATTCACATGTATTATAATTTATAATCTTGAATTAAACAAAGGATGCATGTAGTACGTACAACTATGATTTATATATATAATAATATAATAATATTGAATTAAACAAATGATGCATGTATGTATAACTTTGATTATATATATGTAATATTGATTAAATTTTCTGATATCACTAATTATTAACTAATTATCTCTATCACATGTATTTTTTTTTTTACACGTGTTGAGCCATGAAATTGACAATAATGTACTAGAGTATGAGACTTTATAAAAGGAGAATGCTATAATTTCTTAAGACAAGATACAAACGTTAAGACTCGAAGCATTTGCTAACATAACTGATCATGTTCATATTCGAACTATTTATTGTTGAAATATCAAAAGACGAAGAAACATATAGCATAAAAACTACACAAGAAAATGGTCAAATTAATTCAAATTATTTTATATAGCTCCAAATTATTGTATTTTACTTTTGCAATTTTAATTAGTCATTATTTACGTGTTTATTAATATTATTTGTATTATTTTAAAAATTATATATGTTGACATTGAACATATTATCCCTATACAAAATCAAAATATTATAAAATATTTATTTAGTTAAATATAAAATAATAATCATTTATCATAAAATATAATAATTTGAACGTTTTAATGTTAGCCTACTACTTAATTGGTATAACTTTTAATCTTCTTAACTTTATGCTAACTTTCTCAATAGTTAGATCATATTGCCTTTTCATTTTCTTTGTGAATTTTATCTTATTTTATTTTTTAATTACAACCTTTCCACTTTTCAGCTTAAGTGTACAAAAAATGAAAAGAATATTTTAGAATAAATATTAATTACCCAATGCCTTTTTAAATTAAAAAAACAGCAAGCATTAGAGAAAGTAGAGATTTAAATGATGATGTCTTATATTCTTAGAGCTGAAAAGGGAGGAATCAAGTTGTCATGTGAAATGGTTGGAAAACATACTTGAATAGGATCAATGATCATGAAGTCGAGTAACTTGAAGTACTTTTTCAATTTTCGATAATTTTATCCTTTTCTAATTCTTCCTTTTTTTACATGTCGATTTTTTATTTACGTTGTAATATTAAATACGTATATGCATTGCTTAAATCAAAATAACTAGGGAAAGAGGACAAATATATCTCCGAACTATCGTAAATGATATGCATATATCCTCCGTCATACTTTTGGGACATGTGCCCCTGTCCAAAAACTAGAGCATATATGCCCTTCACTCTAACGAAAGACTAAATAGGGACACGTGACACAATCTTATCTGTTGATCAGATATTTAATAAATGTCAGGTCGGTGGATAAGATTATGACACGTGTATGTCCGTTAGTATAAAGGGTATATATGCTCTAGTTTTTGGACGACAGGGGCACCAATATCCCAAAAGTATGATGAAGGATATATGCATATCATTTACTATAGTTCAGAGGTATATTTATCCGTTTTCTCAAATAACTAAGAAGCGTTCCATATCTCAAATGTCCCTGTTTATTAAGGAACTTCTCTATTGATAAAATTAAGTGTTCATCTTTGTATTTTTTTTCTTAAAGTTTTAGTTATCCTAATAATACGAGTAATTTTAATTTTAGTAATTTTTAATTGTACATCCAAATTTGTAGTTTGTTTTCCTTCACTGCATCTCTTTACATATTACTATGTGACATACACGCAGAGTGTTGAACACGAAATTATAAAGGATAAGTCGCACATATATGGTATTGATGTATTCATAGTATTTGAGGCTATATTATCTTAGTAATTAGCTACACATATTTTTCTTTAATGAGAAATGCACAGGTCTACTGTTAGCATTTTCTATTTTATAACTCAACTTTTTCTTAGAAGCTTTTATAATAATGACACAGGGACAAACGTGCAACACACGTTCTCAGAAACTAGTATTATATTAAAAGTGGGAAGGTCCTAAGTCTAAAGTTGAATTACCATTTTACTCCTACACTATATAAAAATATTATAAAATATGTAATTAATAAAATATTAATTCGTTAAAAGTTGAGTCATCATTTTAATATTATAAAAATAAATTCTTGTCATTAATCTAACTACATTTAATTAAAAGAAATCTTTCATCTCCCTATTGAGCTAAAATACAGATTATTTGAACACAATTTACAACTCAACTATTTCATATCTCACATTTACTATTTCTTCCTTTTAGCTTGCGGCAGTTATGTGAACTTTTTATGTTCCTTGTCAAATAAAAGTAATATATAGTGCAAGTGCAGTGATTTTCTTCACTCCAAGTCACTTCAATCTTTCAATCTTAAGCTTAATATCAAAGCATTGTATTATTTTCTTTTTTTTTTATGTTAAAAACTCCATTGCTAATATACCTATAGCATGTTTGAATATATAAATATATAAGGAAAAGATATACTCCTATGTTTAAATCCTGTTTGCATGAAGTGTTGACGGTAAAAGTTCAAACTTTACTGTTGGTTGTATAAAAGGAATTAAGTTTATATATGAAAATCTTCATGTCATTACATGTATGCTTTCGTAGAATTTTAATTACATAGATCTATAAAAATTCACATGAAATACACGTGTAACACCCGTTCTCAAAAACTAGTACATATATATATATATACACACACACGTGCGTTGCACGTGATTATCAATTCAGAAAATTTAAGCAAAGATTTCAATAATAAATTTTGCACAAAATAATATTGCAGATTCTTTTGTGAATGTTCAATGTGGATCATCATATATATATCTTATTCACGCGAACCTATGAAGATGATCAATGAAAAAATTTATTAGTTAAATGCAATAATGTGTATATTTATTTCAATTTGATGAGGTTCAATCATGTAATTAGTCGTATCTCACTAATATTACCTTATAGACGATATTTGTTGTGTAATTTTCTTGTCATCTAACCAGATGTGTTTTCCACATGTACTCCACGGTAATTTGTTTAGATGTCATATGAACATATGAAGAAAAACTACATTTTATATTTTAGAACTATTTTTGTATATTAATTTTTATTTTATAAGTTATAACATAATAAATGACGTTCTTGTTGTTGGCTCTGATATTTGACTTCTTGATTGACTATGTACATAAATCCAAGATAGTTATCTGACTGTCCATAGTTAACTCAGAAATGTTTCCTTTTTATTTACCGGAGAAACTAAACATTAAAATTAAAGAATATATTTTATATGTGGAATCATATATATAATCACCTATTTATCTTACACCCAACAAAGATATAGTTCATATATTTGTAAACGATTTTCAAGTCATTCAACCAAGCATGATTCGTCCAAAGAAAAATAACAACACCGTGTTATCACATACATAGGGGCAGTATAATAATACGAAAAATTATTGATAAAAAGTTAATATAAAGAAAGATGAAAGATAGAAATAATTAATGTCATAACTATGAGAATTCATAATATTATAACTAAAAAATGTAAAAGAGTGTGAATAATATTTGCAATAATTAGTAATAACTAAGAGAATATATAATGTTATAACTAAAGAATTAATGTGCAATAGATGAATTTCTAATAAATGTTATACTACATAAATAAATAGGACTTTTAATTAATGTTACTATATTTTTTTATAGTTATTAGATTTTAATTTAGTGTAGGGACAAAATGAAAATGTTTATTCCATATTACAAAATATAAAGTTTATTTTGTTAATATTAAATTTTAAATGATTCATATATGTTCACATATTTTCACATTTGTTGTGAGTTTTTTTTTTTTTAAAAAAGAACTCGGAACAATTTAAAATAATATATTTTGAAGTTAGAAGATCTTGTTAACTTGATAATATATTCGTAACATATATAAATACCTACCCGTATATATATAATAAAAATTAAACTAATACAAACTTCAATATGAACTTTTCTTCGTTGAAAATAGTGAAATATTAAGAAATAGTAAAATCAGTAGAACAAAAGGTCAATGTTTATATACTAAAATAACTATTTTGATGCAAATTTCCTAACAATCTAAAGCACATAAGAAGCATTGATAAATAAAGTCATTCTTTTGTCTTGAGCATCAAAAAATAAATCGTGACAATTCTCTAACTCTTGAAAAGTTTAATAATTTTGGAAAAAGATATTCAGAAGCATATATCTACATCACAAGAGAAATTCTTAACAAAAATAAATCATCATGTTAACTTCATATATTGGAACATTACATACTAATGTATATACTAAGCAAAAAACAATTATTGTATCATCAAAATTATTTTCCTTAGGTACTCGAGGTTAAAAAATATACCCTCTTAGGATAGAACAACTTACTCAATTAGAATAGTGGTACCTCCTATTCCGCTGAACTTCGAACTTACTCAACTACAATAAATCACAAGAATTTTTTTAAAATACAAGAAGAGGAAGAGTAGAAGATAAAAAAAATATTGTGGTTGAAAAATGAAAGAAACCCCTTTATTTATAGTCAACAAAGGGTAGGATGAACAACTGTTTTTTGTGTCTTATTTGAAAAGTCATGACCGTTTCAAGAAGTCACAGCCATTTGAAAAAGTCACAACTTATTGAAAACGTCACAACTCTTTGGAAAAGTCACAACTCTTTAGAAAAGTTACAACTCATCTAAAAATCACAACCCTTTGAAAAGAGTTGCAACTTATCAGAAGAGTCACAACTCATCGGAAAAGTCACAACCTAAGTTAAGGATATTATAATAATTTAACATTCAAGTTAGGAGTTCATGCTTTTAATTAAGGTAATATAATATATATATATATATATATATAATGATGCATCTGAAATGTGACCAATTTGAATGTCATCCTTGTTAGTTTTAAAAATTCAGTTTAGTAAATTAGCGTTCTGTTAGAAAATAAAATGCCTATATGTTATGTTTGTCCTAGTCTTTAGGAAGTAATTTAAACCTGGGCAGCTTTCTAGTTTTAGGATTATAGTTCCTAATTTTTAGCTTCAAGTTGTTTAGCATATAAAGAATTTTATTGGCAGCTCTTTAGTTATTCAGTAAAAAAAACAACTCCATCAATATCGTCTTTCAACTTACATATATATATTTCTAGATTACGTTTTTTCTATCAGTGGTATCAGAGCCAAGTTAGATTATAAAAAGAAAAAGAAGAAAAACAGAGAAATATACAGTAAGTTAATGGCTTCAGAGAGCAATTACGTACAAGAAACTATTCCACGTTTTGATGGTCATTATGACCATTGGAGCATGCTAATGGAAAAAAAATTAAGGTCAAAGGAGTATTGGCCAATTGTGGAGGTTGGTATCAGTTCTCCGGCGGAAGGCGATACCTTGACGAATGCTCAAACAACAAAGTTTGAAGCAAGAAAGCTGAAAGATTTGAAGGCAAAAAATTACCTTTTTTCAGTCTATTGAACGTCCTATCTTAGAAACTATTCTTTGCAAAGAAACTTCGAAAGATATATGTGACTCCATGAAAAGAAATATCAAGGCACTGTTAGAGTGAAGCGCGCACTACTTCAAGCCTTAAGAATGGATTTTGAGACCTTGCAGATGAAGGAAGGAAAGTCTATAATGAGTTACTAGTACGCTAGAACAATGGAGATTAGCAACAAAATGTGATTCCCTGGCGAGAAGATGAACGATATCACAATTGTTGAAAAGATATTACGCTCTTTGACGCCGAAGTATGATTATGTCGTTTCCTCCATTGAGGAGTCAATAGATATAGATGAGTTATCTCTTGACGAATTGCAAAGTTCCTTATTGGTGCACGAGCAAAAGATGAATCGAAATTCAACTTTTGATGAGCAAGCCTTGAAGGAGTCTACTTTTATTTCTTCCAATTGTAGAGGAAGGGGTAGAGGTATAGGTAGAGGGAGAGGAGATCGAGGAAATAGAGATGGAGGCAACAAATATGGCAATGGAAATTTTAGAGCCAATGATGACTATGACAAAGGTAGAGGGAGAGCTTTTGACAAATCCAAGATAGAATGTTATCATTGCCATAAAATTGGTCATTATCATTCTAAATTTCGTACAAGGCTGCCTAATGAGAAGGAAGAAAAGTCAAATTTTGTTGAGAATAAGGAAGGAAACCTTGTTAATGGCGGTTCATGCTGAAAACGAGCCTGAAGAGCAAACTATTTGGTATGTGGATACTGGTTGCAGTAACCACATGACTGGTAGTAAGTCTTCTTTTACTGATATAAATGAAAACTTCCGATCGACAGCTAGTTTTGGTGATCTTTCAACAGTGAATATGATGGGAAAGGTTAATATCAAGATTAGAACAAAAAATAGGTGTGTGGAAATCATATCTAATGTATTCTATGTTCCTGCTTTGTGATATACCGTGAGTTTACGGTATTTCTAATACATTTCATTTACAAGTTGTGTGTGTCTAGGCCCTTTTTGTATTGGTTTTTATGTGTTTTTATCATATTTTGCAAGAAACATGTTTAGGCGAGGAATTAAAGAGACAACTGAAAGAAATGCAGAAAAGGGAATCTATGAAGGTTATCTACGGACCGTAGGTCCATTGACGCTCCGTAGATGGTGGTCGTAGATCAGAAGCCAAGGCATGGAAGACAAATCAAGGAAATCTGACTAACTGTGGAACCACGATGACCATTGACGGTCCGTAGATTGATCTACGGACCGTATTGTTGATTCATAGATTTAGACTGCGAGGGTTCCAGTACCTGATTTTTGAAGATTCTAAGTGTGGAGCTACGGAAGGGGATTGACGGACTATAGATTGATCTACAGTCCGTCCTGTAGTTCTGTCGTTTGCTTCAGAGAAGCTGATTTTTGGAAGTTGATATATTTTCTAAGTCATGGCTAACGGAAGGGACTCACGGACCGTAGATCCATTGACGGTCCGTGAGTCAGTCTCGTGGAATGAAGATGCGTGCCTGTAACAAACTTTCTTTATTTTTTTCCCTTTTAATTTAGGACTTGTTTTCTATAAATAGGGCATGTAAACCTCGTTTTTGGGGGTTAGAGATTATTACTTTAGTTCTATTTTGTGACTTGGGAGATGATTCTTGCAAAGCTAGAAATTATTAATTTCCTAAGTTCGTTTTAAAGATTTTGGTGTTGCAATTCAAGTTGAAATTATGGGTTTATTATTCTTCTTACGTAAGTTCATAATTCTTTCATCTAAAACAATAAATTGTGTTCATATGATTATGGGTAACTATACCCCGCAACTAGGGTTGTGGAAACCATGAGCGATTAACAAAGTATGAATAGTAAATAAGCAATTCTTGAATAGTGTTGTTGCATGCATTGATAATTCTTTCGTTTAGAAGTCTTTTTAACGAGTGCACGTGTTAGAACTCACCTTGTTGCTACTTGCCGGACCAAGGAGGTAATCAACAAGAAAAGAATTATCAACATAGATTTAGTGTGATACTATCTAATAAGCTAGTATCGATTGGTGCAAAGTAATAACCAAGCCAAACATCGATTATGATGTCTAATATGAGGTAAAAGTAAGGGTTAGTAAATTATACACACGTAGCCGGACCAAGGTGCGAGGTGAAATTCTCTAGATGCCGGACCAAGGATTTAGAGATACCTAACTTATCACTTTGCATGTAGTACACTAGGAAAATATTGTTATTACTAGGATTACTGCGTTATGAGCTTGTGGAGAACACGTATACCCTAGTTATTTCTCTCATCTTGATAACAACCAAACTTGAGTTTTGATTACTGATTACTTATTAAATTCTTACAATTTGTTTCACAAAAAACCCCCTTTTTATTACTTGTTTCTAGAAGTAATTTGCCTAATCGAATATAGTTGTTGGTTAAATTAAAGTCTAAACCATTTTCCTCGTGGGATCGACCCCAATCTACAAGTTGGGTTCTTTATTTGATAACGACCGCTTATGCTTCTTTAGAGAGGTGTAATTTGAGCGTATCAAATTTTGGCGCCGCTGCCAGGGAAATTTGACTTTTAGATTTATTTTAACTACATTATTGAACGTTAGTCAAATATTTCCTAATTTTACTTTTTCTTTTGTTTTTGTCTCTCTCAGATTCTGACTCTAGTGTATGCTAAGTACACGGAGCCAAGGCGAACCACTTACTCCATATGATCCAGAGTTGAATAGAACTTTGCGAAGAATGAACAATCAAGGAATTCCAGTTAATCCTATCGGAGTAAATCTTGGTGATGCAGTTGAGTTACAACAGCCAAGAGTAGCTGGTGGGGAAAATCGGGGTCTAGCTGAAAATCAATTGGGAGATACAATGAGGGTGCATGGTCCACCAGGCCTACAACTGAATGATAACTACAGGGGCAACGTCAATATTGCTGACTCTGATGGACCTGCAGTCTTACCTCCTTTGCCTCCGAGGCACACATTTATGGTAACCAGTAGCTTAATACGGATGCTTACAGCGAGGGGCTTGTTCTCAGGGTTGCCATCGGAGGACCCACATGCTCACATAGCCAAGATAAGGGCGGTCTACAAGAGCTGTGTAGGTCGACCAGACTTGGATATGGATGTCATCGGATTGCGAGTGTTCCCTCTATCACTGACAGGTGATGCTGCTATATGGTTCACTGAGCTCCCTTATAACTCAATCTATACATATTGGAACCAACTGAGGGATGTGTTCTTAGCAAGGTATTATCCAGTGTCCAAGTAGCTCAATCATAAAGATAGGGTCAATAATTTTGTGGCATTACCTGGAGAGTCGGTGAGTAGCTCATGGGACAGATTCACTTCGTTCATAAGAGGTGTTTCGGATCACCGTATTGATGATGAGTCGCTGAAGGAATATTTCTATCGAGGTCAGGATGATAACAATACAGTAGTGCTTGCTACTATTGCTGGAGGCTCATATGGTGAGTGCACATATGCACAGATCGCAGAAAAGCTGGAGAAGATCTCACTACTAAAAAAACAGTGAATACCGACCTATAAATACCGACCTCCGGAGGTCAGTATTCCCTGAAATACCGACCTAAAATCGACATCCCAGCTTAGGTCGGAAAAAGCTTGGTCACTATTCAAATACCGACCTCTAGAGGTCGGTTTTTATTTTATGTCGAAATATTCATTATTTTAAATTCCGACCTCTGGAGGTCGGTATTTTTATTTTTGTAATGTTGAAATTCCGACCTCCGGAGGTCGGTATTTTTATTTTTGTAATTTTGAAATTCCGACCTCCGGAGGTCGGTATTTTTATTTTTGTAATTTTGAAATTCCGACCTCCGGAGGTCGCTATTTTTATTTTTGCAATGTTGAAATTCCGACCTCTGGAGGTCGGTATTTTTATTATTGTAATGTTGAAATTCCGATCTCCGAAGGTCGGTATTTTTATTTTTGTAATGTTGAAATTCTGACCTCCGGAGGTCGATATTTTTATTTTTGTAATGTTGTAATTCCGACCTTCGGAGGTCGGTATTTTTATTTTTATGTTGAAATTCCGACCTCCGGAGGTCAGTATTTTTATTTTTGTAATGTTGAAATTCCGACCTCCGGAGGTTGGTATTTTTATTTTTTATTTTTGAAATTTCGACCTCCGGAGGTCGGTTTTCTGCTGCAAAACAGGCAGCAAATTGCTGCAATTTTTAGTTGCCCACCTGCATATTTATACCAAAACAACCCAAAGCCAAATAAACTTCATCCAACCAAAACAACCCAACGCCAAATAAAATTCATCCAACCAAAACAACCCAAAGTCAAATAAACTTCATCCAACCAAAAAACACAAAATTCACTAACTAACCCACAACATTTATTTTAACTTATTTAAACAACTTAACAACTTTTTTACTTTAACTAGTTTAGTTTTGACTTAATTCCGACAACTAAATTCACTAACTAACCCACAACATTTATTTTTACTTATTTAAACAACTTAACAACTTTTTTACTTTAACTAGTTTAGTTTTGACTTAATTCCGACAATTAAATTCACTAACTAACCCACAACATTTATTTTAACTTATTTAAACAACTTAACAACTTTTTAACTTTAACTACATTAGTTTTGACTTAATTCCAACAAGTAATTCACTAACTAAACCACATTATTTATTTTAACTTATTTAAACAACATAACTTTTTAACTTTACATAGTTTAGTTTTGACTTAATTCCAACAACTAAATACACCAACTAAATCAATTTTATCATCTATAGGATCAATTAGTGTTGGTACTTATGCTTAACAAATATATTATTTCTAAATTTAAAGCTAAGTGTCAACACTAGATGGACACAAATCAATCTTGCAAGAAAATCAATTTTGTCATCAATAGGATCAACTAGTGTTGATACTTATGCTTAACAAATATATTATTTCTAAATTTAAAGCTAAGTGTCAACACTAGATGGACACAAATCGATCTTGCAAGAAAATAAATTTTGTCATCAATAGGATCAACTAGTGTTGGTACTTATGCTTAACAAATATATTATTTCTAAATTTAAAGTCAAGTGTCAACACTAGATGGACACAAATCGATCTTGCAAGAAAATCAATTTTGTCATCAATAAGTTCAACTAGTGTTGATACTTATGCTTAACAAATATATTATTTCTAAATTTAAAGCTAAGTGTTAACACTAGATGGACACAAATCGATCTTGCAAGAAAATCAATTTTGTCATCAATAGGATCAACTAGTGTTGGTACTTATGCTTAACAAATATATTATTTCTAAATCTAAAGCTAAGTGCCAACACTAGATGGACACAAATCAATCTTGCAAGAAAATCAATTTTGTCATCAATAGGATCAACTAGTGTTGGTACTTATGCTTAACAAATATATTATTTCTAAATTTAAAGCTAAGTGCCAAAACTAGATGGACACAAATCAATCTTGCAAGAAAATCAATTTTGTCATCAATAGGATCAACTAGTGTTGGTACTAATGCTTAACAAACAATCGATGGACACAAAAAAATTATCACAAAATTAAAGCTAAGTATCAATACTAGATGGACACAAACACATTATTGAAAACAATTGTACTTGAACTTTAGAAATTTAGAAGCACCAACCTTATCTCCTACTTTGATGAAAGAAGCAATATAGTCTTATATCAACTTTTTTTGATGTTGAGCTTCCTCAGTTGCCTAGCACGAAAAGTTCTAAAATTAGTTATATATAAACTTCAAATCCAAGAATATTAGTTTTTATATATATATATATATATATAAAGTTTTAATAAGTTCATGTTCAAGTTCTAATTTCAAATTCAAGTTCTAAGTTAAAGTTCAAATTCTAAGTTCAAGTTCAAGTTCTAAGTTCAAATTCAAGTTCTAATTTCAAGTTCAAGTTCAAGTTTAAGTTCTAAGTTCAAGTTCAAGTTCTAAATTCATGTTCAAGTTCTAATTTCAAGTTCAAGTTCTAATTTCAAGTTCAAGTTCTAATTTCAAGTTCAAGTTCTAAGTTTAACTTCAAATTCTAAGTTCAAGTTCAAGTTCAAGTTCAAGTTCTAAGTTCAAATTCAAGTTCTAATTTCAAGTTCAAGTTCCAAGTTCACATTCAAGTTCTAAGTTCAAGTTCAAATCCTAAGTTCAAGATCAAGTTCTAAGTTCAAATTTTAATTTCAAATTCAAATTCTAAGTTTAACTTCAAATTCTAAGTTATAGTTCTAAGTTCAAGTTCAAGTTCTAATTTCAAGTTCAAGTTCTAATTTCAAGTTCAAGTTCTAAGTTCAAGTTCAAGTTCTAAGTTCATGTTCAAGTTCTAATTTCAAGTTCAAGTTCTAATTTCAAGTACAAGTTCTAAGTTCAAGTTCAAGTTCTAAGTTCTAAGTTCAAGTTCAAGTTCAAGTTCTAAGTTTAAGTTCAAGTTCTAAATTCAAGTTCAAGTTCTAAGTTCAAGTTCAAGTTCTAAGTTCAAGTTCAAGTTCTAAGTTCAAATTCTAATTTCAAGTTCAAATTCTAAGTTTAACTTCAAATTGTAAGTTCAAGTTCAAGTTCAAGTTCTAAGTTCAAGTTCAAGTTCTAATTTCAAGTTCAAGTTCTAAGTTCAAGTTCAAGTTCTAAGTTCAAATTCTAATTTCAAGCACAAATTCTAAGTTTAACTTCAAATTCTAAGTTCAAGTTCTAAGTTCAAGTTCAAGTTCAAGTTCAAGTTCAAGTTCTAAGTTCAAGTTCAAGTTCTAATTTCAAGTTCAAGTTCTAAGTTCAAGTTCAAATGCTAAGTTCAAGTTCAAGTTCTAAGTTCAAATTCTAAGTTCAAGTTCAAGTTCAAGTTCTAAGTTCAAGTTCAAGTTTTAATTTCAAGTTCAAGTTCCAAGATCAAGTTCAAGTTTTATGTTCAAGTTCAAGTTCTAAATTCATGTTCAAGTTCTAAACTTCAAATTCTAAGTTCAAGTTCAAGTTTTAATTTCAAGTTCAAGTTGCAAGTTAAAGTTCAAGTTTTTAAGTTCAAGTTCAAGTTCTAAATTCATGTTCAAGTTCTAATTTCAAGTTCAAGTTCTAAGTTCAAGTTCAAGTTCTAAGTTCAAGTTCAAGTTCTAATTTCAAGTTCAAGTTCTAAGTTCAAGTTCAAATTCTAAGTTCAAGTTCAAGTTCTAAGTTCAAGTTCAAGTTCAAGATCTAATTTCAAGTTCAAGTTCTAAGTTCAAGTTCAAATTCTAAGTTCAAGTTCAAGTTCTAAGTTTAACTTCAAATTCTAAGTTCAAGTTCAAGTTCTAATTTCAAGTTCAAGTTCTAAGTTCACGTTCAAATT
>NW_026020177.1:5079894-5092971 GCF_900185275.1 Solanum verrucosum
ATTTCCTTTTAGGATAATCAACTTAGTACATACCTATAAGTAAAAGAGTATATGTCATCTAGAATATATAAGAAAAGATTTAGGCCATACGAAAAACAGATTATAATTGACCAAGAATATCATTGGTATTTATTGAGAATAAGACAGAACTATAAAGATATATACGATTTTCTGATAGAACAAAGACAACTATATTTTGAACAATTAAGGTTATTTTCAGACTTATTAACTTCAAATCAAATATCTCTCATACGACAGGAAATAAAACAGATAGATTTACAAATAACTACTATAGGAGCTAGAGTTTGTCACTACATAACATAAATTAGAATAGAAACGCGAGATTTGAAAAATAGAACCTTATATTTAGCATAATAGGAAGTGTTAAGAAATTAGAATACTTAGATTTAGAAATAGTTTCAGAAAAGAAATATCGAAGACTAAAATTTGGATCACTACTTTAAGTGTAATTTCGCAGAAGGAGACCATATTTTACATAGCGAGAATCAACATCTAAATACGGTTACAGATTTAATAATAAATTTAGCAGCACATAGTCAATTCAAAGACGATAGATTTCTAAAGATAATAGAAACCATAGAAACCCTGCAGCAAAAACAAAACAAATCATTAGAAAAAATAGAACAAAATTTTGACTTTCTAAAAAACCAGCAACTAGATATAATTTCTAAAGTACAGACCATAGTAGTAAATAAAATAACTAATAACAGTCCTCTAGAAATACTAAATAGTCAACTAGAAAACCTTTATAGAGAGACAAAAGAAATTAAGAAAGAACTAGGTAAACTTAAAGACTTAACCCTTTCATGAACAATCTCTTTTACCAAGAAGTCCTTAGAAAAACAGCACAATTTCAAGCTAACCCTGAAGGTTTATCAGATTATATTCCATCAGGTAAAACAGACTCTGTAAGCGTAAAACAAAACAATTTGATAATATTTGCTTTATTAGAATTAAATAAAAACCTTGAAGACCAACTAACAGAAATAAATAAAAAATTAGATAGTTTATTGGAAAATAAAATCCCTACTAAAAAAGGTAAGCAAGAAAACGATATACAAGACTTAATAGAACATCTCAAGAGAGTTGAATTAACTCCTCAAGAGGATAGACCCAAAAGAAAAGATAAAACATGAACCTTTTTTCAAACAGGAATAGAAATTCCCAAGAAAGACAAAGGACCAGTTTTTCTCAAGATCGACTAGGAAACAATATGTTAGCTCGAATAATGAATAACTCATCTAAACCTAGTAGTAGTCATCAGCTGGATGAATTAATAGATGTAGATAGAGACATAGAAATTTTCAAACAAAATAAATTAAAGTTGTTAAATCCACAAGTCCTCTATAATACGGGTTTTTTCTCATCAACAACACATCTATACAAACATTATAGAGAAGAACAGTTAAGTGTATCAGAAAACGATAGTGAAAGTATAAATTTAATTAGTAAAGAATCTATTTAAGAAATACAGAAAAGACGAATGAATCCCATGCACATGGGATTGGTGGTGATTGGGCTTAAAGGATTAACTAGAAAAAATTTGGGTACTAAAGTACTAATTACTTTATATGATAGTAGATGGTCAGAATCTAAAAGATCAATAATAGGTTTAACCGAAGTAGACATGAGTAACAATGGAGGAATATTTTACTGTAGTCCAGATTTCATGATAAATTCAAAAAAATATTGGTAAGTACATAAAAATAGGCATACAGACCAAAGGGTATGAAGAAATGAACTGTGGAAATAATCTTTTAGTTTGTGTTGGCTTTATAGGAAAATTAGCCACCAACAGCAGTTCAAGGTTTAAAATAAAGATAGACGATGCAGTAGGTATAATGGGAAATAAAGGAATCAAATTAATGAACCCTTTAAAAATAAATTCAGAAGAATATGCAGGTAGAGAATGGAATTTAGAAAAATTATGTAAAAAAGAAGTTTTACGACCAAACGACCACCTCACATACACTAATACTAAAGGAGAGACATCAATTAGATTCACTGATTATAAATATACAGATCAAAAAGAAATAGAGGAAGATTTAGAAGATAATGAATCAATCATTAATATGGAAGGTATGAATATTCAAAATATAAATGAAGAAGACTACGAAGTAGACTTATCAATAGCAAAGGCTAAAGAATTACATCAAGAAAATAAAACAACTTTGTTTAAATGTAAAGGTTGTAAAGTGGGAAAAATAGATATTTCTACAGTAGAACAACATTTTAGAGAATGCAAATTTAGAATAGATAATTATGGGTATAGACAAAAAGAAAACACCCAAGAAGAAAGCGATGACGAGACAACACGCAGTCTAAAAGAATTCATGGAAACCGCTTCTTCTAGTTCAAGTCCCTTTCAAAAGACAACCCCTATAACACCAATAGAATATACTATAGGTAATTTACCACGTCATCGGGTATATAGGCAAGACCCGGCAACAGAACCAGAAATGGTTAGACCAATAGGAATAAGAATGCCAATAGAAGCCTCTATCAAGCTTCAAGATGGAGGAGATAGAGGTAAGATATTAAATATAGCAGCTCATGATCCTCAAATGTGGAACTCAGTAATAGATGTATGGAAAGGAATAGTAGTAGCAGATTACATACATCATTATAGTGAAACAGATGCAGAAACTATGTATAGATACATGGAAACCTTTTTAGGAGAATCAATCAAAGGAATGTGGGAAGCATACAAGGTAACTTACCCTCAAGAATTCCAGGAACTAGTAAATATGGGACCAAATCTGTATAATTTCACTAATAAAATACACAGCCTAATAACAGGAGAAGACCCTAATAGCGGTTTAGTAGTCTTACAAAAAAATGCATTAATAAAACTAGAACAACTTAGCATTACAAATTGGAGCCATATAAAAAACTTTTTGAAAGACTATTTTTACTTATGCGATATAAGCGGCAATGCATTTGATCAAAGCTTGGGAAAAAAGCTTTTTAACAAACTCCCTGGAGTCTTAGGAAGAGAAATAGAAGAAAGATGGGGAAAAAGAGAAGGAGTTATGCAAAATCCAAATGCTAATTGGTCTATTGGACATAAAATACAACATGTTATGGAAATACTACAAGAAAAGTTTACAAATATACAAATACAAAAACAATTAAAGCAAAATGAGATTGGTTTTTGCAAAAATATATACACAACGCAAAGCTATGATCAAAGTACACCAAATAAGAAATACAGTAAGAAATATCAAAATAACCAAAATTACAGACCAAGAAAAAAGTAATATCTAAGGAAATCTACGGCAAAAAAGCCTTATCTAAATAAAGATAGACATGTGAGAAAACATAATAATAATAGATTCTTTAAAAATAGACTATCTTGTTTTACATGCGGAAGCGAAGAACATCTAGCTAATACTTGTCCAGGAAGAAATAATAGAAGAACAAGAAACGCCCAACTTATAGAAGATTTCCAAGAAACCCTGATAAATGTAGATGAATACATGTCAGATAACGAAAGTATATATTGAGTAATAAGTATAGATGCTTTAGAAGGAAGACAACACGACTCGTCTGATTCAGAAGAAGAAACTTTAATAAAAGAAATAGGATTAGAAAAATTAGACTTGAATATCAAGGATTTTACATTTGCCAATATACATTGCGATCACCAATTTTCCAAAGGGAAAGGTTTAGATAGCCAAAAATGCTTTAATTGTACAAGATATCCCAGTAAAGACAGAAGAGCTAAATGTACGAATTGCTATATAGAAGGATGCCTCATGTGCATCAATAAAATATTTAACATTAAATGTCACGACCCGATTTATCAAGTCATGATGGCACCTACTATAACCCACCAGCAGGTAAGCCAACCCGTAACCCGGAACAACAAGTAATGGGTCTGAGGGTAGAAATTAAACAAGAGTAGGAAAATAACAACATAAACAGGCGAAAGCAACCCAAAACATATATACAAATACAAATCCCTCCCAGAACCTGGAAGTCACCAGTACAGAGCTACTACAAAATGAGTACCAGTCCCAAAACTGGACAACAGAGACTGGACTGTCTCGAAAGGAAAAAGACAAGTCTATATATACAGATGGAGACTGAAATAGTACAAAATGTCATGTGCTCACCCCCGTCTCCGGATAAGTCTACTCCAAGCTCAATTAACGCTGGCTACTAGTGCTCGGACCTGCATCACAAAATAGATGCAGAGCGTAGCATGAGTACCAAAACAACAGGTACCCAGTAGGTATCATAGGCCGACTGAGCAAGATAAGCAAAAGTGAACTGAAATGCAAATAAAGGGTCACATCAAGTGCAAAGAGTAGTAAATGGGGGTATGTACACGAGCGTACAGGCAACAAAGACAAGTAATCTAACTAACTCCGCCGGGCTCCCATAAACCCGACGGGTACGCTCGTGCACAATAAAAGAAACCACCTGCACGGACCCCCATAGGCCCGGCAGATGCACCGACAGTTGAAGTAAAATAATGGAGCTAGAAGGTCTATCACAATATTACAAATTTTCGGACTTTTAACTGAACCATTCCCAATCATATTCCAGGATCTCATTACGTCCCAGACTTTAATCGGAATCTCTCCAACCTCCAAAACCTCAACCTACAGATGAGAGTAATCAAGACTAAACTGAAGCTTTAGTGAAGAATTGGGAATACACCACGTGCAAGCTGGACCACGGACTCGAACCGGGTACTATAGCTAATGAGTCAACCTATATGGGCTGGACCACAGACTCGAACCGGGTGCTGTAGCCAAAGGTCGGGCACGGGTGGGCTGGACCACGGACTCTAACCGGGTACTGTAGCTAAGCCTGGACATAAGTAAGCTGGACCACGGACTCTAACCGGGTACTGTAGCTAATAGAAAAGCACGGCATTATGGATACAAGGTCATAAGCTGAGTTACCGACTATCAGACTCAAGTCTGCTATATCAGTCTACAAGGAGCTGACCGTCCGAAACGACGTCGAAAAAAGTTCTACTGCCCAACGACATCTGAAATCTTGCAAGTCTATGGCAACACTAGTCTAAGCCTAGACTAAGGCCAAACATACTTCAAATCAATATTATCATATACACCACAAGGTATGGATGTTCAATAATATCAAGAGACATGCTGTCATAATCCAACACTTTCCCGAAATAAGGTCTAAGGCAGGGATTATAGAAATTTAGTATGCTCGACACCCGAACCCCTCCATACTCAAGAAAATCAATAACAAATGCCTAAACATGCTCAATCTCACGAGGGAAAGCCATAGCCTACCTGAAAGCCGACCACGCGTGCTCCAACTCACGGTACCGAAACTTTTCCCCTCCGAACGGTCTCCAAATTCTTCCCCACTAACAAAAGGTTAATCACCTCGTCATTACGAATATATTGACACTAAAATTATATTTTTCGGAGACGGACCCAAAATCGGGTCTAAAACGGGATTGTGGGACCCACAATTGGAATCCCAAAAATGAATCCGTGAAAACGTCCCAAATACCTTACTAAACTAATACCCCAAAATTTAGCACAAACAGATGCCTAAAACATAGCAAATCAGCCACAACAATTAACATTAGCAGCCCCTTGATCACCCATTTTTGGAAAAATGAGACCCTTCCAACCCAAACAGATTATACCACGACGATCCTTGCGAAAAACTCTACAAGTTAGCCTCAAGAATGACTCAAAACGGACCTAAGATGATCAAGATCTCACATTTCAAAATTCAACCACAATTCAATCCGAAATTCACCCTAGCAGTAGCTAAAATCGAGTTCTTACCTCAAACGAAGCCTCCCCTCGCGTTCCTGAGATCACCTCTAGATTCCCCACGAAATTCTCTTGAAGTTAGCCTTTTGAATCACTTAATTCGGGCTTAAAATGGAGGAGAAATCTTATGTTGAAGATGTGAAAGAAATAATGGACGAAATTCGTCCTAAAATCTGGAAATTTCCAGATTTCCATCCGCTGCCACGTGGCGTCGCGTGGCTCTGCCACGTCACCGCCGCGTTAGAATTCTACAACCCTTCAAACTTAAATTTCGATGTTCCGGACTCGTTCGGAGTCGGAAAAATACAAACCATATATGGAATCTGATTGAAAATGATATTTCGAACTCAACGGTGAAGGCGGAATTTCCATTTGGAGATCGCTTCGATGAAAAGTGGGTCCCACACCCAGTATCGTTTTGAGCCAGATTCCACAACTGCCATCTAAAGCCTCGGGAAGTGAACAAAGGGTCGTTCTAGACCAAAATCGATATTCCGAAGCTAACCTAGCTATCAGAATTTTCATCTGAGCACGTCTTCCCAGAAGGTTGACCAAAGTCAATTTTTCAAGTTATAAAATCTCCAAAACAGGGAAACGGGCCTAAAACCCAAACGAACGACCAGGCGACCGAACAGTCAGTGCCAGCAAGTCATAAATGACTTGGGGTCGCTACAGGAATGCTCTATACGAGGGAAAGAATTCTTTAATTTAAAAATGACCTGGAGGGTCATTACATTAAAGTTATAGACCAGACCATAAGTATAAAAGAAAAAACATTAATGTCTCTAGAAAAAAAGGATTGATAGTTTAGAAGACAGAATAAATAAATTAGAAAAAGGAAAATAAAAGGTAGAAGAAGAGGTAGAAGAAAAGGAAGAAATTGAGCTCTTAAATGAAAAAGAGGAATACAAATCGTTTGAAGGACTAATTTGTAATGAAGACAAAAAGATCAATACTATCAAAATATTAACAAGAATAAGAATTCAAAACTATGAAATAAAAACTTTAGCTCTAGTAGACTCGAGATGTACAAAAAGTATAATAAATAGAAATATCCTGCCTTCAGAAATAATAAAGGAATTTCCCGAACCACAAAGCGCCATGCAAATGGACGGATCTTCAAATATATATAAACATTATGTTAGTAATGCTCAAATAAGTTTTTTAAACACATGTGCAGACTTCTATAAACCCACTTATAAATTAGAAAAAATATGGGTTAGAGATTTAAATATTAGGATAGACTTTGTTTTAGGCTTAGATTTCTTATTACATAATAATGGAAGTTGTCTGTTTACTAGAGACGGAGTAATATTTTCTAAAAATATTACTCAAACCTCCATAACAACAGAACCGGTTCCTACAAAATCAAGGTATGTTAAAAATACTGATAATACAAATACATTAAAATGTAATAAAGGGAAAGAATGCAACTATACTAAAATACATGTTATCAAAGAAGAGGAAGACATTAAAGAAATTGAATTATTAGAATTAAGTTTATCTGATATACAAATAGAGAAAAGTTATGACTTAATAGAAATAAATACTGAACTTTATAATTTTAAGAAAGGATTACAACATATAGGAGTCATATAAAACCAGAAAGACCTAGACGAAGTAATTTCCATCTTAGATAAACTAGAAATAATTGGAGAAAGACCCTTGAAGAACTGGGAAGCCAATCATATAACCTGCAGACTTGATATTATTAACCCGGAGTATACTGTTAAAATTGCTTCAATAGAATCCACGAATGAAGACCTGAGAGAATTTGAAGATCAAATAAAAGAATTATTAAATTTAGGGGTAATAAGGAGGTCGACTTCAAAACATCGGTCAGGCGCATTCATGGTGAGAAATCATAATGAAATACTAAGAGGGAAAGCTAGAATGGTAATAAACTACAAAAGACTTAATGACAATACAAGAATGGATGGATATAAATTCCCAGACAAATCAGAATTAATAAATCGAATACAAGGAAGAATTTTTTTTAGTAAGTTTGACTGTAAATCGGGATATTGGCAAGTTAAAATGCATGAAGATTGCATCGAATGGACAACGTTTACTTGCCCAGAAGGCCATTTCGAATGGTTGGTGATGCCCTTCGGTTTGAAAACAGCCCCTCCGATCTTTCAAAGAAAGATGTATAATATATTTAGAGACTATAAAAACTTTATTTTAGTTTATGTGGACGATATTCTAATATTTAGTAACAATACTAACGAACATCTAGGACATTTACAAACAGTGTTTAAACTGTTCGTAGACAATAGAATTATAATTAGTAAAAAGAAAATGGAACTATGTAAGACTCTTATAAAATTCTTAGGGTAGAAATTGGAAATGAAAAAATAAAATTACAACCCCATATAGCAAAGAAGGTCCTTGACATGCCTGATAAATTAGACAACACTAAAACTTACAAAAAATTCTAGGAATATTAAATTATGCGCGAAGTTTCATAAAAAATCTAGGGAAAGTCGCAGGACCCCTATATTCCAAGACAGGAATTCATGGTCAAAAGACTTTTAATATGGAAGACATAAAATTAGTACAAAAACTCAAACAAATGGTTAAAGACATACCAGATTTGGCCCTCCCACTAGAAACCGACTACCCAATAGTAGAAATAGATGGAAGCCTAGAAAGGTGGGGAGCAGTACTAAAAACAAAAAACAATAAATATGGAGACAAAAAGGACGAAAAAATTTGCGCTTATCACAGTGGAAAATACAAAGAAAAAGGAAATATGAGTAGCATAGATGCAGAGATGCTAGCAGTAATATATTGATTAAATAGTTTTAAATTATACATTATTAATAAACAAGAAATTTTGGTAAGAACTGACTGCGAGGCTATTGTAAAGTTCCACCAAAAAATAGAAGGAAAAAATAGTAGTAAAAGAAGATGGTTAAACTTTTTAGATGCTACGTCAATTTATAATATATCTTTAGAACATATAAAGGGAAAATATAATTCCTTAGCAGATCAACTAAGCAGACTTATGAAAACTAATTGTTTGTTTTCAGAATGAGTACAGGCAAAGATAAAGACAAAGCATCCAGTTCAAGTTCAAGTGAACAGAAAGACAAAGACTTGTATCTGCAGACTCTCTTAGGAAATACTTTATTTCAACCACAGACGAGACTAAACATAGCAAACATAGAAAGAATATATTTTGGGGAACAAAATCTAATCTTTTATCCTCTATCTAATCTAAGTTTCAGGGTAAAACCAGAAACAAAGATAGATAGACCACAAAGATGCTTAATAGACAACTTATGGATAGCCTACAACAAGATCCCTCGAGACAACAGTTATTTCATTTCAGTGGTAAATTCATTAAGCCATTATTTTACAGACAAAAATGAAGACAAAAAGTTCAGATTTTATGTAGTAGTCCAAGGAAAATTGCAAGGAGTATTCCAGACATGGATGGAAGTAATAGATTCAATTAAAGATTTTCCTACTCCACTTTTTAAAGGATTCAATGATTTAAATGAAGAACTAGATTATGCTAGAGGAACTGTTGGGCCTAATTATTTTATAAGCCCCGCTTTGAGACAGATTTCAAGACCATCTTTGCAATACAACATTCAAAGAGACACAGACAGAATAATTTTTTGCGATCATTGTTCTTCGATGACAGAAGGATTCAAAAGACTCAACCAGACGATCGAAAGACTGGAAACTGAAAAAGGAAAAATGACACGACATATCCACTCATTACAAGAGAGGATAAGGTTTTTACTTGGAAATACCGATCAAATCATACATTTAGAGAGTTCTCCATCTCATTACAAAATGGATAAGACGGGTGTATATTCCCCAACGAATGTAGAAAGAGCTATTGTACCAGCTAGAGGTACAACTAGTCCTGCTCAAATGGTAGCGGGTGAAGACTCATCAAATCTGTTAATGGTTGACACTTTACCAAAAAGTGTAAGAATTCTACCAGCAAGTTTTAATACAAAAGCAGAAACAAGCAAAAAGACAAAGGGATTTCTCCAAAAAAGAAAAAAAAAAGAAAAGATAGAAAAAATAATAAAAAAACTCCCTTTACAAGTTACTTAAATAAAAGACTAAGGAGGTAGTACAAGAAAAAATTATACGAGAAAATCCAGAGCCAGATGCAACAAATTCAGACCATGAAGACATAGAAAGTAGCAATGATGAAAATGATCCATCAATAGACCAATTTAATCAGCACTATGACCCAAATGAAGACAATGATTCAGGGATGAGTTTTGATTCCGACGCACTACACAACCTGGATACCTACAGAAATACGTAAGCAATGACATAAACACAAAAAGACAAACAAATATGTGAGCAATGACATCACAAGCCATTATGATAAAGGAGACACCACTACATATGCACTACTAACAAAACGACAAAGAAGGTCCATTCAAGACTCCACTACATATCCACTACCGACTCCACTATCACAAGACAACAAAAGAATCCATTCAAATTTGAAAAAGTTTCAACAAAGCCATGTGACGATGGGGCCCAAAGAGCACCCGGTAGGTGAAGAAAGTTTTGAAATTTGAAATCCGAACTTCAAGTCCGGATCCACCCCTATAAATAAGACCATTCGCAAAGAAGAAAGACAGAGCGAAGTGCAAGAAGAGCATTGAGTAAAGAAGTTTGTAAGATTGTAAGGATTTTATAGTTTACATATTCCCCTTCCCTTTCAAAAAAAAAAGAAAGAGTGTGTACAAAGTGTGTGAGTGTTTTAATTTTCAAGTAGCTGCAAGGTCACTCGGGGACTCCCGAAAGGGAAACCTCATTCCGGCCATTATCATGTGAGTAGTTATTAGTTTTCTAGATCTTCGTAACTTTCTCCCTATATCATGTAGATATTGTTATTGTACTATTGCTATGTATAATTATTTACTATTGCTATGAATATAATGTTTATATTACTATAATGTTTATTTAATGTTTGAAACTCTTAGTAAATGGTTAGTTCCTTATCTTCTTAGTAACCCCGATGGATTAACCTGTAAATACCTAAGGAAGTTGAAAGTCCGCCATGGTTATGGAACCAAAAGGACTGTGTATCACAGGGTGTGGTTAAAGAAGCAGGTGCTAAGAAAATGGGTTAAGGAAAAGACATGAACAGAGTAAAAAAAAAAAGTAATTTTGGGAGAAATTACATAGATTTAGTAACAAATCACTACTGAACAAGATAACGGAGTAGGAAGAGGGAGTATTGAGTAGGATTTTACAACATAATTTTACAAACGCGACCATTATAATTTACAAACAACCTGATTATTTATTATACTTAACTGTTATATTTAAACGTTCTATTATATTTAAACACATACATATATTATATGTTGATGTGTAGTTAAATTATCTATATATATATATATATATATATATATATGTTTAATTAATAAAATCAACCTCAAGAGGTGAGTTTATATTAAAATAATTATGTATATATATGTGTGTGTGTGTATATATATATATATATATATATATATATATATATATATATATATGTATATATATGTATCACATTAAATTTTAAGAACACAAAATCGTCCTCCGGAAGACGATTTAAATAAAATTAAATCAAAATAGAAAATAATACCGACATCAAGAGGTCGGTTTTTATTGTAATTCATTTTCTGGGAAAAATTCCGACCTCTTGAGGTCGAAATTTGGTTTACCCGCAAACCGCAAACCGACCTCCGGATGTCGCTATTAAAAGTAATTAGATGAAATAAAAATACCGACCTACGGATGTCGCTTTAATTAATAGTAATTAGATGAAATAAAAATACTGACCTCATGAGATCGGTATTTTAATTACATACTATTTAATTTTACCGACATTCGAAAGTCGGTATTATAAAATATTTAATTGAGAAAAAATACCGACCTCAGGAGGTCGGAATTTTTAATGAATTACAATAAAAACCGACCTCTTGATGTCGGTATTATTTTCTCAATTAAATATAAAAAATACTGACCTCATGAGGTCGGTATTTTATATTAATTTATTTTTACTATTTAATTTTACTGACATACGAAAGTCGGTATTATAATTTTTTTTGTTTTTTATTTTACACAAAACCTATTGAGAAAAAATAAAATATTGTAATTTATTTATTTGTTTAATACCGACATCAAGAGGTCGGTTTTTATTGTAATTCATTTTTTCGGGAAAAATTCCGACCTCCAGAGGTCGGAATTTGGTTTTCCCGCTTTCCGCAAACCGACCTCCGGATGTCGCTTTTAAAAGTAATTAGATGAAAGAAAAAATACCGATCTCCGGATGTCGCTTTAATTAATAGTACAAATAAAAATACCGACCTCTTGATGTCGGTATTTTAATTACATACTATTTAATTTTTATCGACATTTGGAAGTCGGTATTATGAAATATTTATTTGAGAAAAAATTCCGACCTTAGGAGGTCGGAATTTTTAATGAATTACAATAAAAATCGACCTCTTGATGTCGGTATTATTTTCTCAATTAAATATAAAAAATACCGACCTCATGAGGTCGGTATTTTATATTAATTTTTTTTTACTATTTAATTTTACCGACATACGGAAGTCGGTATTATAATTTTTTTTGTTTTTTATTTTACACAAAACCTATTGAGAAAAAATAATTTAATACCGACATCAAGAGGTCGGTTTTTATTGTAATTCATTTTTTCCGGGAAAAATTCTGACCTCCAGAGGTCGGAATTTGGTTTTCCCGCTTTCCACAAACCGACCTCCGGATGTTGCTTTAATTAATAGTAATTAGATGAAATAAAAATACCGACCTCATGAGGTCGGTATTTTAATTACATACTACCGACATTCGGAAGTCGGTATTATAAAATATCTAATTGAGAAAAAATTCCGACCTCAGGAGGTCGGAATTTTTAATGAATTACAATAAAAACCGACCTCTTGATGTCGGTATTATTTTCTCAATTAAATATAAAAAATACTGACCTAATGAGGTCGGTATTTTTATTGTAATTCATTTTTTTCGAGAAAAATTCTGACCTCCAGAGGTCGAAATTTGGTTTTCCCGCTTTATTTTGCATAAAAACCAACTACTTGTAAATACCGACCTCCATTTGAGGTCAGAAAATTTTAGCTCGGTATTCACTGGTTTTTAGTAGTGTCTCTCACAACAATAAAGCATGGAGCACTAGGAGATCGAATACTGGGAGAAACACATTTGTCGTTCATGCTACAAACAACCAGTCTGTGGATGAGATTCATGAAGAGATGGCTCAGATGAGGAC